>NW_006399914.1:6846541-6867587 GCF_000299155.1 Elephantulus edwardii
AGGGTGGAGAGACAGCACAGGAGAGGAAGGCCCTCTATGAGGTGGATTGGTTCAGTGATGGGGTAATTGGGATGGATGTATCGTAGACAGTGCGATTGGCAGAGGACAGAGCAGAGCTTAGGGCTCTTGTACATAGGGTCGCTACGAGTTGCAAGCAACTCGAGGGCACATAACAACAACAACAACATTGTTGTTATGTGCCATCAAGTTGCCTGCGATTCAAAGCAACCCTACGTACAACAGCTCTGAAACTTGTCCTGTCCTGAGCCAGTCTCACTGACTCTGACACAACTACCCCTATTGCCCCATCTCATCTGGGGTCTTCCTCTCTTGTGCTTTTCCCTCTACCATTCTGAGTATGATGTCCTTCTCCAAGGATCGACGCCTCCTGGCCACAGTGTCCAAAGCATTTGAGACAGAGCTTCAAAATTCTAGCCTCCAAGGAGAAACTTGGTTTCACCCCCTCCAAGACAGACAGACCTATTTGTTTTCTTGGCAGTCGGTGGTATGCCCAAGACTCCTCTCCAGCACCATAACTCAAAGGTGTCAATTCTTCTTCTATCATCCTTAGTCATTGTCCAGACCTCTGACGCATAGCAAGTAATTGTAAAGACCACGGCCTGGATCAGGTGCACCTTAATATATAGTTTTAAAAATACAGACTTAATATATAGTTTTAAAAATACAACACTGGCCTCAGGTGATCTCCCAAAATGGTTCACTACTCACTTGACTCAGAAAATTCCACAAAATCATACAAACTAAGAGACTCAAAACTCCAAGTTCATTGTAAGAACACCCGGGAAACCGCCCAGGCCATCAAGGGTATTTGTTGCTGTTGTTGTTCAAGGGTATGCATAAAAGAAAGCCACCAATATCTGAAAGATGTCACTTTGCAAAAGCAGTGTGTACCACTCCACATTGGTGGAGTGGTAGGTGTGCCCAGGCCAAACAGTGGGTTGAACACAGAGTCAGTGACCCAAAAAGTGCACTAAGTTTTTGCTGCAATATGCTTAAAAACACAGAAAATAATGCTGACCATAAGGGTTTAGATGTTGATTCTCTAGTCACTGAGCACACCTAGGTGATCAACGTTACCAAGATGCACTACAGCACACACAGAGCTCATGGTGAGGTCAACCCCTACACGAGCGCCCCTGCCATTACTGGGATGGTCCTTACAGAAAAGGAACACATTAATCCTAAACCAGAAAAACATATTCCCCCCAAAAACGGAACAAAATGTATGGCTCTGGAGAAAATAATTCAGCATCAACTAAAATTCTATATTAGAAACTAAGTATGGGTGTAAAGGACAGGCTTTCTCAATGGGGTGCTCCATTTGATTGACTAGCGTAGGAAGACAGGAGCCTTGGTGGCACAGTGATCAAAGTGTTTCACTGCTAACTGCAAACGGTGTACTTTCTGAGTGAATCTCTTTTGAGATTAAAGGCAATTAAACCAACTGGTGAGAAGCAAAGGTGGAGGAAGCGGGATGCCACACCAAGTGAAGAGCTCAACCTCCCAGGAGCAGCTCAAGAGAGACAAGAACTTTCCAGCAGAGGCAAGAGATGAAACCCCTCCCCCTGGAGCTGCAACCCTCAGTTCTGATTCTGGCCTCCTAAATTGTGAGAAAAGAAGTTTCTGTGTAGTAAAGCCACCCACTAGTGTTATTTCTGTCACAGCAGCACTTGATAACGAGAACATTCTGCGACAAGTGGCTCTTGTTTTATTACATCTTCGTGTTCTAAAACGTATATAACATTTACCACTTTAACCATTATAAGTGGTTAACGTAGTTTAGGGCCATTAAGCACATTCGCAATATTGTGTGATTATCACCACTACCTATTTCTAGAACCTTTTCATCATCCAAAATAGAAAGTCTGTATTTATTCAACTATTTCCCATTGTCCCTTCCCAGAGTCCTTGGTAACCTATACTTGACTCTTTGTCCCTATGATTGTTTCTATTACAGCTATCTCATATAAGTGGACCACATATTTGCAATTTTGTGCCCGTATTTTATTTCATTCAGCATATTTTCAAGGTCCATCTGTGTTGTAGCATGTATAAGAATATAATCTTTTTTCATGGTTGAATAACATCCTCGAATGGTATCTTTCATCTATTATTAATGAACACTTGGGTTATTTTTACCTTTTGGCTATTGTGAATAATAATAATGGAATGAACATTGGTGTACAAAGTATCTGAGCCCTGTTTTCAATTATTTTGTGTACATACCTGGGTGTAGAGTTGTGATTCATATGGTAATGCTATATTTAACTTTTTGAGGAATCACTATTGTCCAAAATGGAGGCACCATTTTCAGTACACTTTACAAAAGGTTCTCATTTTCCCATATTATTGACAACACTTGTTTTCTGTTTTGTTGGCTGGTTCCCATTGTATTGGGTGTGATGTGTATCTTGTGGTTTTCATTTGCATTTTCAAATGACTAGTCATGTGGTGCATTTTATCAAGCGACTACCGGCACCTCTTCATTAGAGAAATGCCCTTCAAATTCTTAGCCTATTTTTTAATTAAATTGTCCTTTTGCTGTTGTGTCTTCCTTATTATTGTTGTTGTTGTTGTTATGTGCCGTCGAGTCATTTCCGACTCATAGCGGCCCTATGCACAACAGCTCTAAACCCTGCTCTATCCTGCGCTACAATGTCTTTTTTTTTTTTATAGTTGTAAAAGTAATATAGTCACAAGATCAGTGTGTAAATGAAAAACTGTGGAAGTGAAAACTACCCATGTTACAGGGCAGGGCTAGATAGGGACAAAGCTCATAGAGGGAGTGAAGCTCCCGGATCCAGATGGTCAACAGTAATTAACACTGCTGGTCAAAAGTAATAGCAACAGCATGCTTCAACACATCCCAAACAGTGGAATCAACAAGCCTCACTAGTTCTCATACTTCTCCCAGCAGGCCCTTAATCCGGGCGGGTTCCAGTGCCCTCAGCATACAGGGCTAAATCTAAACTCATTACCCAGCCTGTGTGTCTGTGCTTCCCCTTCCAAGGGCTGAATCACAAGGGCCAGGCCGGATGGGTGAGCTCAGAGGAGAGAGGGATTACGGTGTGGAAGCACCAAAGACAAGGTGAGCAGGAAAGGGGCTGAGGGCAGAAGCCTGGCCTTCCCCCTAAGAGGGCTGGATTGCTTTACAGTAACAGTTACTACAGCGAGTCTTACACAGTAATTGAAGAGAAAATGTAGAAGACAAATACAAAGAAAAAAATGAAAATAACTAATAAACTCACCATCATCAGCTATGTTGGGCTGTGTTTTCCCCCAGCATTAAATTGAAAAAGTGTTTTATATGTGTGAATGTAGAGCGGTGGTGCTCTTCTATTCTTCATGAGCCAAAAGGGCAAGTGTGTGTGTGTGTGTGTGTGTGTGTGTGTGTGTGTGTGTATTCATGTTGCAACCCTGGTAGTGTAATGTGTAATATTGTCTTGTAGCCTTGGAAACCCAATGTCGGGGTGCTATGACCCAGAGCTCATTCGATGGCAGTGAGTTTGAGTTTTGGTCTATATTCATATGGAAGTGTCTATGTATGTATATAAGTATACAGTAAAAGTGGAATCATGGATTATCAAGCTTTCTTTGTTGTTGTTGTTATCTGCTGTTGAGTCACTTGTGGCTCATAGCAACCCTATGTATGACAGCCCTAAATCTTGCTCTATATCCTGTGCCAATCATATTGTCTGACATAATACCCCTATTACAGTAGTCACTGAATCAATCCATCTCATAGAGAGTCTTCCTCCCTTGTGCTGTTCCTCCACCCTCCTAAGCATGATGCTCCTCTTCAAGGACTGATCCCTACTTGCAACATGTCCAAAGTATATAAGACAGAGCTTCAGAATCCCTGCCTCCAAGGAGTAGTGCGGTATGACCCTCTCCAAGGACAAACCTGTTTGTTCTCCTAACAGTCCAAGGTATATTCAATACTCTTCTCCAGCACCACAGCTCGAAGGCATCAATTCTCCTTTTATCATCTCTAGGCATCATCCAGCTTTCTGATGCATAGCAAGTAACTGCAAAGACTATGGCCTGGATCAGGCGCACCTTAGTCTCCAGACTGACATCATTGCTCTTCAGTACTTTGGCGAGGTCTCTGACAGCAGACTTACCCAATGAAATTCATCTTTGCTTTCTTTATGTAATATCATAATATGAAAATATCTCTACATTATTAGTCATTTCCCTTAAGAGCTGAATAACATTCCCCTTTGTAGAAATGTTATCATATATTTTATTATTTAAAAAATTGAATGACTATTTATTTATGACATTGGATATATAGGTTATTTTCTTTCTTTTTTCCCCTTTTTGTATGTGCTAGTTTTAAATAAGTGGTGGCCTTAGACGGTAAGAAGTTGAACTGCCAATGCAAAGGCAGGCCACTGGAACCCAGCTTTGAGGGAGAAAGATGGACAGTCTTCCAATTTACAGCCTCGGAAAACTCACTGGAGGGTCAGCTGTGAGTTGGTTACAACTCAACAGCAATGAGTTTGAATTTTATTTTTTTAAATTTTGTATTTATAATTATTTATTCATTGCAAATCCCTTCCCCCCTTTAATATAAAAATGTTATTTTATACTGGTTTCCTTTAAAAATTCATATACATTGTTTTTCACTGGATCAAGTGAAAGTCTGTAACTTATATTATGATTTGTGGTAATTTAATCCCTCTGAATTTGTTCCTTCATCTGTAAATTGGAAATAATACTTGCTTTATTTATGCTGAAGTATTTCAAAGAGGCCATGTGTGTGGAACACGTCCTTGATCATTTGTTTGTATGACTCAGTGGCTGGCGAGGAGGCCTAAGGGAAAGATAATGGGCTTGGTTGGCTGGTGGAGGTGTTTCTGGAGAGCCAGAAGGAGAAACCTAGAGGCCTGTGGGAAGGGAGGCTTCTTGCTCAGAAGAGAGGGCTGGACTAGACACATAGGTTTAGGAATCTTCAGCTTTGTACCTTAATAACAATGGAAAGCCTTTTCCAAAAGCAAGCACGTTGTCAGAAAGGAACAAGGCCAAAGGCTGATCTTGGGGGAAGTAAGTAGAAAAATAAATACATATTAATGAGGAGGAGAAACTGTAGGAGGATATAGAAAATCAGGGTTATAAACAGAAAAGTCAAAAGCATTAAAAAAAAAAAGCAAGGATATTCAGGTTTAATTTCCACTCGATGCTCCTCTGGGCTTTCTAAAGCATAACCTTGTATAAACTTAGCTCTGACAGTCATGTTTGTCTGAGACGCAATAAGTGAATCATGAATTTAAATCCTAAGGGTAGAGAGGTCTAATTGAGATGGACCAATGGTCTCTGTTATAATACTAAAGAAATGAAAACAATTTAAAAAACTTGATAGCTATTTAATCTCAACTGTCAGTCTAAAGATTAATTGTGTGCCTGATTCAAGCCATGGCCTTCTTAATTACATGCTATGCATCTAAGAGGTGGACAATGACTAGGGATGACAGAAGAGCAATCACTGCCTTTGAGTTGTTCTGCTGGAGAAGAGTATTGAACATGCCATGGTCTGCCAAAAGAATAAATACGTCTCTTCTGGAGAGAATGAGGATGCAAGCATTTTGAAGCTTTGTCTGACATACTTTGGGCATGTGGCCAGAAAGGATCATCAATCCTTGGAGAGGGGGGCATCATGCTTGGAAGGGTGGAGGTCAGCATAGGAGAGGAAGACCCTAGAAGAGATTGAATGACACAGTGTTTGTGGCAATGGGGCAGGTGTGTCAGAGACAGTGAGAATGGTTCAAGATAGGGCAGGGTTCAGAGTTATTTTTCACAGGGTAAGTATGAGTCATAGTTGACTAGACAGCACATAACAACAACAAATTAACCCCTGCGATTGTCATGGGCCTCTTGAAACCTACTGTTATGGATTGAATTATGCCCTCCCAAATATGAAAAGAAAGTCCAAGCTTCTCATAGATATTGGCTGAAGGCAAAATGTACCAGAGGAATGTCTGTGTTTCATTGACTATAAAGGCATTTGATTGTGTGGATGACAACAGACTGTGGCTAACCATAAGGAGAACGGGAATCCCAGAATACCTGACTGTGCTTATGCAAAATCTATACTTAGATCAACAAGCCGTCATCAGAACAGAGTAAGGAAATGCTTCATGGCTCAAAATTAGGAAAGGCGTGTGTCCGAGTTGTGTCCTGTATCCACACCTTTTCAATCTACATGCAGAACAGACCAATTGGGATGCTGGACTTTATGAGAAGGAATGTGGCTTCATCAACAACCTGCCTTATGCAGATAACACTACCTTGATTGTTCAAACTGTGGAGGGCTTGAAGCATTTGCTGCAGAAGGTCAAGAACTACAGCTTTCAATATGGATTGAAGCTCAACATCAAGAAAACAAAGATTCTCACCACTGGGCCTATTGGTAGCACCATGACAGATGGAAAAGAGGTTGAGACTGTTAACAATTTCAGCTTGCTCAGCTTGCTCCACAATCAACACTTTTGGCATCAGTAGTCAGGAAACAAAAAGTTGAATTGCATCAGGAAAATCTGCTGTCCTCTCCAAAGTGCTAAAGAGCAAGGATGTCAGTCTAGAGACTAAGGCATGCCTAATCTATGCAAAAGTCTTTGCAATTACTTGGTATGCTTCAGAGAGCTGGACAATGACCAAAGATGACAGAAGAAGAATTGATGTCTTTGAGCTGTGGTGCTGGAGAAGAGTATTGAACATACCATGGACTGCCAAGAGAACAAACAAGTCTGTCCAGGAGAGAGTGAAACCAAGCTGCTCCCTGGAGGCAAGGATTTTGAATCTGTGTCTGATATATTTTGGACATGTGGCCAGGAGAGACCAGTTCTTGGAGAAGAGCATCATGCTTGGCAGGGTGGAGGGACAATGAAAGCAAAGAAGATCCTGGATGAGATGGATTGACACAATGACTGGTAAAGGGGGTAGGTGTGTCAGAGCATGAGGCTGGCTCAGGTTTGAACAGGGTTCAGAGTTATCATGCATAGGGTCGCTATGTGGTTGTTGTTATGTGCCGTTGAGTCGCTTGCGACTCATAGTGGCCCTATATACAACAGCCCTAAACTCTGCTCTGTCCTGTGCTAATCGCACTGTCTCTGACACTCCCATCCCGATTATCCCAGTCACTGAATCAATTAACCTCATAGAGGGCCTTCCCCTCCTGCGCTGTCCCTCCCAAGCATGATGTCCTTCTCCAAGGACTGGTCTCTCCTCATAACATGTCCAAAGTATGTTAGACGGATCCTCAGAATCCTTGCCTCCAAGGAGCCAGGGTCACTATACGTAGGAGTAATTCACTGGCACATAACAACAAAAACAACAATATAATGTAGAAATTGTGTAATGAACTTTCATGATCTGGTAAACCATAGCTGTAGAAGGATTAAGGGTAGATTGCAGCACTCCTTAATACCATCATAGCCTGGATGTAATGTCAAATAAAATCTCCCTAGGGTGCAGCCTGTATCACCAAGAGATGAAAGGAGACGAAAGTTAACTATTAAGAGGGGACCCCAGTAACACCAAGAAATAATCATTAGGAGTAGACTGCACTCTTTCGGGCTCAGGTCCCTGTACTAGGAATCTCCCTGACATCACGGAAGGACAGATAGGACACATGGAAATCTCTAAGAATGCTGGAGCTACAGATGCTGAAGGAAAACAAGGATCTTCCTCCAGAAGTGATAGAGAGAGGGGGAATCTTAATCAAGTGCTAGAAACCTGAAGGTGGACTTCTAGCTTCATAATTAGAAAGAAAGGGATCTATTTGTTAAAGCCACTCACTTGTAGTATCACTGTCACAGCAGCACCAGATAATAAAGACATGTTGCAACTGTCTCTCAAATATTAAATAAACTTAAAAAAGGTAATAATATAATCTGAGAATTCAGTGCAAAGCTTTCCTGAGAAAGGGTGTGAGCTGGACTCAGGCGTGGTCTGAGCTCTGGGCAAAACACTGAGGAGCAGCAGAGAAGCTCAGAAGAGGAGAAGTAGGTGAACGGAGTGCACAGGCAGAACAGTCAACAGCATCTCAAGGAAAAAGAGCTGGGACCTTCTGACATGGATACACAATCCCACTGCCATCAAGTCAATTCCAGCTCAAGGAAACCTGCAGGTCAGAGAAAAGTTACTCCTATAGACTTTCCAAGGCAGTGAATCTTCATGGAAATGGAAGATTGCCTTGTCTTTCATCAGCAAAGTGACTGATTGGTTCAAACCATTGACCTTTTGGTTGCCAGCTGAGCTCTTAAGACCATTGTGTCACCAAAGCTCCTTCTAGATGCACAGTAGCATTCAATAAGGTAGACAGACCCTATAATTATTATTATTGTTATACAATTTGAGGAAGGAATGGAGAGAAGCTGGCTTCCTCTTCTAGTTCTGATACTGCTTGGCAGAACATTTTAAGTACACTCTGGTAAATGGTTCAGAAGGGGTGAGAAGGTTCCTGCTTGCTTGTAAAACTCAAGTCAGAGCCATTCACAGCGGAGTTTTCAGAAGCAGTTAATTATACTGGAGGAGACTGCTCATCTTTCTCCCGCAGAGCAGCTGGTGGATTTAAACCGTGTGCCTTTGGGTTGGCAGTGTAACTCCTTACCATTAAACCAGCAGAGCTAGTGCTTAATAATGAGTAGCAATTATCATTATTATTTTAAATATAAAATAGCATTTCATTCTGTATCTACGGAGCTCCCGTGGTGTAGTCTGGAGGGGAATGCACTGCTAAGCTAAGATTACATGCCTCCAGTGGTTGAAACCCACCAGAGGTTCTGCAGGGTGGGGTGGGCAAGATAGCCAATCTTCTCCCTGGGCAGCCTGTGAAAACTGGTTAGCGGGTCAGGTCTGAGTCAGTTCTCACAATAATGAGGGTTTGTTGTTTGGATGGTTCTGGGTTTTGTTTTTTTGTTGGGTTTTGGTTTTTTTTTTAAAATGTATTTGTTGACATATATTCACATAAATCCAGGGCTGGACAAAGAGCATCCTTGCTGTTTTGAATCTTTTATCTTATATAGTATTTGCTACAACATCTTACATTCTAGCTTCTCTCACCCTGTAACCCCACCCTACGCCCAGCTCCCTCCCCCTGGCTTTCTCATTCTTACTCCAAAAGAAATCAAGGAATCAGGACTCAGATGTGGTCTGGTGGGGATGGGGCCACTGCAGAGGCCTGCCCTGCAGACAGCCCTCCACTCTGAATCCCTCCCACACTCTGTAGAAACATTTCACCTTCCCAGCATAACCCACAGGCCCCAAATCAGGAACGTGGGATGTGTGACCAGCAACAGCTTTTACAGAATTTCCTCCCTCATATGAAACTGGATGCCTCCACTACAAAAATATAAACCAGTAGTCTCTACAAAGCTACTTATCGCTAAAATACTTCCTTTCAGGGGCTAAGAACAGTTTCACAGAAAGCATGCTTTACTTTTTAAAAACAGAATCTAGAAGCCAGTGGCTACCCCAGTGGGATTTTTTTTTTAAAAAGCCCATTTATAGCAGTCTTTGGATACAATCAATGTGTCTCCTTCCCCCCCCCCCCCTTTTAGAGAACTACATGACAAAATACTGGTTTCTATTAGGGTGTGTCTGGCACTTTCTGTGCCGCCAAACCGTGCATTTTTATAGTCTGCACACTGAAAGATTTTCCATGAAGAGCCTCAAATTTATTCCTAGGCAATGATGATTAGAAACCCAATACGAACATGAAAATTGTTCTAAAACAGCCTCACACTTTGGCCACTCAGTTGCCTAAAAAAAGCATTTCTGACATAGAAAATACTTCTTTTCAAGCATGCATTAATATGTTTGTGTGTGTGGTGGGGTGGGGGGGCTGAATGGGGGAGATAGGAGGGTGGCTATTCACTTTCATGTATTTCCATGCATTGGGCTACTACAGCCAATAAAACTGAGTTTTAAAATTCTTCTTCTTTTCACTTTTGTACTTCTCCAGAATACAGCCCAAACACCCACCTACACAGGCATTTTACATACAGTTGGAAGCCAAGTGGCTAAAAAGCAAAACAAAATTATTTAATAGTGTCTTTCCAAAGAGATTTATATATGAATTTAAACAGGAGCCAATGATAATTCTGGAGAAAAAAGAAAACCAGTTAGAGAAAACTGCTAATGGCAAGTGTGACTATGATTTCTTCTTACTGACAAACGGGAAAGCAAGAGCCATGTTTTTTTCAAGAGCAAGATCACGCAGGAAATAGAGCTGGTAGGTATACAACTCATACACATTCTCCATCTCCAGAAACATCCGTGTTGGCTACAACTCCAACAGTGGCATCCAACTGTCTGTTATGAGTAAAGCAAGCCTCTTCTCCCATCAGCTCGTTTGTTTTCGTTTTCTTTTTCTCATCCGTTCTTTAGAGTCTTGTGTGTAGCAGCTAGGCTCTCAAAGGCTCCGAGCCTTTCCACCTCCTCTGCTTCTCCTTGGCTGGCTGATGCCCTCTTTCCTCTCCAGCTGAATCCTCTGTCACGAAATCTTCCCTCCAGAGTTCCAGACCACCAGCTCCAAATCCTAGATACGAGGGGAAGGCCCTCGATGAGGTGGATTGATTCAGTGACTGGGGTAATTGGGATGGGAGTGTCAGAGACAGTGCGGTTGGCACAGGACAGAGCAGAGTTTAGGGCTGTTGTACACAGTGTCACTATGAGTCGCAAGCGACTCGATGGCACATAACAACAACAACAACAACAACAATGCTCTGGTGGCATATTCCATAGGGAGCTGTGCTGTTAACCCAAAGGGCATACTTCACTGGCAGCTCAAATCCATCAGCAAGTCCTCTGGAGAAAGATGGTTCATCTCTCTCATGTGATTAACTGTCTTAGGAGTTCAGAGTGAACAGTAATGAGAGAGCGAGTGATGCCATTCCAAATGCAGTCTGAGTTTTGGGTGGATGTTTTCTCTCCCCAGAAGTGTTCCAAGTCTCTTCAGGTCAAGACCACATGTAATTCCATTTCTGCATATTGTCATAGTACCTAGCATGGCTGAGCACAAAAGAGATGATGGACCGTATCTACTAGATCATGAGGACTTAAGAGTTGAGTGCAGAGTTACAAAGACTACATCAAAAGGCTAATTTAATCTGGCAGTCCAAACCAGCTTGAAAAGTTCTAGGTAAAATGTATAACTCAAAACTACCCCCTGAGCTCAGGGCCCCAGTCCCTGACAGAACATCCCTATGGAACTTGGAGGTGCCCAGTGGGGCATGCTGTGACATACTGCCCATACTGTCGTTTAGCTAAAAGGGGCTTATTCCATCCACTGTTGAGAGTAGCAGACAGCTTTCTGCTAAAGGGAACAGCTTCCCTCAAGGTCACAGGCCATTCTCTGACTGATTTCTTTCAAACCTCAACTCAGACTCATCACAATTGGGTCGAACCGACTCAGCTGCTCCCCCAGTGGATTTTCAGGCTGTAAATCACCCAGGAAGTGACTACCTTCCTTTCTCTTGAGGTGGATCTGAACAGCCTTCAGATTAGTGGTGTTAACTCCCTAAAGACTAGACCACCAGTGCTCCCTTAGGGGCATGTAAACTGGACCTATTTCAGAAAGACAGTTCTAAAGACCATCTCATGTCAGAGCTCTCTGTGGGTCCTGCTGGGCTGTGGTTGGATCTGCTACACAGGTCCGTGTCTCTCTGCCCAATTTGGCTTCCTTTTCTTCCCTTCCCCAAATGTCAATTCCAAGAGCAACTGGTGTCTGAGGGAGTCAACCTATAACTTCATCTATTCATCCTTTTTCCTTTTCCCTTTCCTTCCCTTTCCCATCCATCCTTCCACCCTTCCATCATCTATCAAACAATCCACTATTGTGCTTAAGGTGCATGGGTTATATTGAGGGGAGGTAATGCAGATGAAAAAGACCTAGTCTTTGCTCTTTAGAAGCTAACAGGTATCTGAGACATGTACAAGAACCACGATAAAATAAATAGTAGAAGAAGACTGTTGTCAAGGAATAACATGGCACAGAGAAGCAGGATATAGTCCTAATGGGACTTCCTATTTTGGCTTAGTCTGTGGCCATTGGACTACACAAGTTATTTCCTTGACAGGATTAAAGTCCTGGAGGACAGGACAGACTACGTCCTTATCTCTCTATTCCAATACTACCACAAAACCCCAGGCACCATGAAAAAAAAATAATCTCAAAACTATCCTCAGTTAAAGAAAAACATCATCAAAGGAGGGTTCTGCCAGTTCTCACTTAAACAGGTTTCTGGCTACAGGTATGGCCTTTTAGTACAAAGTTCTCAGGAGGTCCCTCAAGATGCTCATTCATTTACGATGCTCATAAAATCTCAGGAAAATGAAAATGGATGAGACAAGGTTCTTGCTCTCAAAGCGGCTACAACTCACTATGTGGACCAGGCAGACACCCACGGAAAGTCCAAAAAACAGGAACCAGAGGTGGGAATATGAATAACAGCCAAGTGACATGTGACCCCCAGTGGTGCCTGCCGTCAGTCACCAGCCCATCAGTCTGTCAGTTGACAGTCTACAGAGCAGCCTCTGCCTGTCTGTGGGGGCTAGGAGCAAAACAATGAACATCAACAAATCCCAACCTAACAAGTCTCCTGAGCCAATGTCCTGGCAGGGTTTCTGATTAAAGGAGACAAGAGCCTTTGGCCAAAAAAATCACCAAGAAGTGTTGGAAGGAAAGGAAGTCAAGAATCCGGTGCTGGGGGGCATGTGCCAGGCCCAGCGAGATACCCCCTGCCTCTCCTGCTGGCAGGGAATCTTCCCTTGGCTCTTCTGCCCTCACTAGAGGTAAAAGGCTGTGGTATCCTACTCGTCCTCTCTCTGCACTGCTTTCGTACAATCTGTTAGCAACTTCTGTTGTTTGTTTCTGGGAAAGGCCACTGGAAGCCTTCCTCTCCAGCTGGTCTGAAGGTTAACCCCCTCTGACAGCATGACCAAACCTGGTGCTGAGGCCCCAAATACAAGTAACCCCTTTGCAAGAGCCCTGTCTTCTGAAACAACTTTTATCTAGTCACATCTCTGTTCAATAGTCACCACAAACATCAAGTCTTTAAGACCTGGATAGCATTCACCACCCTTACCCTGACTCATAAAGCTTTGGTGGCCTGATGGTATGAAACTGTGCTACAATCCTGAAGGTATGTGGTTTGAATTCACTCAGCTGCTCCGCAGGAGAAGGACGGCATCTCTTCCCATGTGATTAACTACTTGTACACATTAACTCAATGGTACACAACAATGACAACACTGACCCAGGGAGCTCTGGTGGGGCAACAGTTAAATACTTTAGCTGATAACTGAAAAGGTTGACAGTTCAAACTCACTCAGAGGCTCCATGGGACAAGGAGCTGACGATCTGCTCCCGCAAAGATTATAGCCAAACTTTACAGGACATTTCTATTCTGTCACCCTGGGTGGCTGAGAGCTGAAGCTGACCTGATAGCATCTATCTGCACCCCTACTGCCCCAGGCAACAGCGGTGGTTTAGTGGCAGGATTCTTGCCTTCCATGTGGAGGTGTGGGTTGATTCCTGGACAAAGCACTGTAAGTACAGCCACCACCTGTTTGTCAGTGGAGATTAGAGGTTTGACAGGATACTGAATGGGTTTCGGCACAGCTTCTGGACTAAAATGAAATAGGCAGAAAGACTTGAGAATCTACTTCTGAAAAACCTATGGGTCACAACAGTCCACCTGCAACAGATCATGGGGACAGTGTAGGACTGGGCAATGTTTCTTCCACTGGGCATGAGGTGGCAGTGAGTTTCAGGGGCCTATTTGATGGCACAAAAATCAGGGAGGTGACTAGAGTATTTTTAATATACTGGGAAGAAATGAGAATATAACTAAGATAGTGGTATTACTGATTCATGATGACCCCATGCATAAATAGAAGCAGCTCTCTCACCTTCCCTCTCACCACTATCCCCTTGTGGTGTTGGTCTAAAAGTTGAATTATTTTTTTAAGCCATTTGTCAGCTACCTTAACTGCAGACAAAAGGTCTTGTAAATCACCAACAGCTGTGGGACTAGCATATGTAAAAGAGAGCTTCCCACACTAAGTGGCAAGATGTGAGGCAGCAAGATCTAAAGCGAACAAGGCTTGTGGTGATAACACCCTGGTAAGAGCAAGACCCTGCTGGTGGAGAGACTGTGGCATTGCTGTGGCAAGGTGTGGCCTGAGGCTTCTTGCATTTGTGCTGGCCACAGTTAAAGGTTTGGCTGTTCTCGAAGGATGTTTAAAGGAGAAGCTGACTTACAACT
This sequence comes from Elephantulus edwardii, assembly GCF_000299155.1. NCBI lineage: Eukaryota > Metazoa > Chordata > Mammalia > Macroscelidea > Macroscelididae > Elephantulus > Elephantulus edwardii. Next base: position 6,860,836 of record NW_006399914.1, read on the forward strand.
GCTCTGAGGCAAACCTTGCTGTTTGATTTGGATTTGACTGCTGAACTGAAACCAGAGCCTGAACTTATTGAGGAATTGTGCCCTAGTACTGTTGGGCTAAAGCCTGGACTTTTATTGTGAGATATTCTTTGCCTCCCCAGTTAATTTCCCTAATAAATCCCATTGCTGGTACTCTGTGAGTCTGTGAGTAAGCAATGAATAAATGAACCTCTGCTGCTGGGGCCCTATAGATACCATGGGGCTGGACCCAAGACTCTTAATATGTTTTCTGTTCCGGGGCAGTGAGGGGTTTTGCTAGTCTTACTCCCTCTGGCCCTTTCACAGAAATGCTCATGGCCCTGTGCCCCAGTGTCCCATTTTCTCCTATTTAGACACTCCTTAATCAGGAGCCAGTGATAGCTAACAATAATAGTAACAAGTATTAGGGACTAGGTTGTTTATAAGGTACCTTACCAGTTTTCTGGGCTAGGTAGTATAAAAACCCCATTTCTACAGATCAAGAAATGAGGCAAAAAGAAGCTAAATAACTTGCTCAAGTTCATATAGCTTACCAGTGGATATGAAGCCAGCTGAACTCCAGACACTCTACTCCTGTGCCAATTAGTTTACATAGTAAGCATGGTTGTTGTTGTTGTTGTTATGTGCTGTAGAATCACTTGCGACTCAGAGACCCTATGTACAACAGCCCTAAACTCTGCTCTGTCCTGTGCCAATCGCACTGCCTCCAACACACCCATCCCTATTACCCCAGTCACTGAATCAATCCACCTCATTGAGGGCCTTCCTCTCCTGCGCCGTCCCTCCACCCTCCCAAGCATGATGTCCCTCTCCAAGGACTGGTCGCTCCTTACAACATGACCAAAGTACGTTAGATGAAGCCTCAGAATCCATGCCTCCAAGGAGCAACCTGGTTTAACCCTCTTCAGAATGAATCCCTTTGTTTTCTTAGCAGTCCATGGTACCCTCAATACTCTTCTCCAGCACCAAAGCTCAAAGGCATCAATTATCCTTCTATCCTCCCTGGTCATTGTCCAACTCTCTGATGCATAACAACTGATTGCAAAGACCATGGCCTGTATCAGACACACCTTAGTCTCCAGAGAGACACCATTGTTCTTCAGTACTTTGGAAGGGTCCCTAACAGCAGACTTTCCCATGGCAATGGACCTTTTAATTTCCTGGCTGCTGGTGCTAAAAGTGTTGACTGTGGAGCCAAGCAGACTAAAGCTGTGAAAAATCTCAATCTCTTCACCATCCATCCTGATGCTACCAATTGATTCAGTGGTGAGAATCTCTGTCTTCTTAATATTGAACCTCAATCCATATTGAAGGGTGCAGTCCTTGACCCTCTGCAGCAAGCACTTCAGGTCTTCCTCAGTTTAAGCAAGCAGGGTTGTGTCATCTGCATAACACAGTTTATTGATAGATCTTCCACCAATCCTGATGCCATATTTCTCTCATAGAGCCCAGCCTCCCAGATAATCTGTTCTGCATACAGTTTGAAAAGGTATGGAGACAGGACACATCCTTGGTATGGTAGGTACCAATAAACTCTTGCAAAGGGAGGGCCCTCTTATCTCCCACAGTGCCCCAAATTCTGATATTACACTCTCTCTGTTAAGGTAGGGTGCTCTGGTAGCGGTGTTTCTCTGATGGTTCAAATTAATCAGTTACTCTGCATGAGAAAGATGGGCAATCTCCTTCTTTGCAATATACAGCCTTGAAGAAGAATTAGTGCCTTTGAACTGTGATGTTGGAGAGGAGTGCTGAATATCTTGCAGAAAGTGCAGCCAGAATGCTCCTTGGAGGCAAAGATGGCAAAGCTTTGTCTCATACTTAGGGCATGTTGCTAGGAGAGGTTATTCCTTGAAGAGGCATATCATACTTGGAGAAGTGGACGGTCAGCAAAGAAGAGAAAGGCTTTCAAAGAAATGGAGTGAAAACGACTGCAGCAATGGGCTCAAGTGTGTCAGAGATGATGAGAATGGCACAGGATAGGACAGAGTTCAGATCTGTTGTTCATAGGGTTGCTATGAATCATCCTTGACTCGACAGCACCTAACAACAAAAACCCATTGGAAGGTCTGCAATGAGTTGGTTTCAACTCAATGGCAATGAAGTTTTCAAAGTTAAGCTAGGGTATTAGCTGCAGATAAAGTTGTTGTCAAGTGTGGACATTACCTGCATTAGGTCACTGACTCTTGGACAAAGACTAGTTGGCATGAGCTACAGAAGCAGCAGCAGCTGGTGATTAAAAGGAAGGTGGGAGAGAGTTGGAACAAAGCTATTTCCAGTTGTGCATGGGGATGCCATGAACCAGTGGCTAACACCACCACTAATCTAACTTTATTCTTATTTTCTCCTAGTATATACTAGATATTTGAGTCAACTCACTTGTAATTTGTGCCTTTGCTCAAGCTGTGTCTGACTCCTCCAAAGCTTTTATTCTTCTTGGCCGTACATTGACTCCTACCCATTCCCTGCCACGGGCCATGTCTAGGACCTGGGAGAGAATAGGGCTGAAGGGTAAGGCCAGCAGTCCTCTGCTTTCACTGTCCTTCACATTTCTGAAGACTTCCCTATCACACACTGACTCTGAGATAGACAGACTTTTCTGTAGCACCTGCTCAGCTGCACGGGTGTTGCCCCATCAGCCCAAGTGCCCTGGACCATCTAGCTGTAGATGTAAGTAGCTTGTCTTCACTCTCCACTGGATAGACTGTCTCAGTCTCCAAGTCAGGAAGGGGGTAAGGCAGACAATGTCTATTCCCCTGCAGCTTCTGAGGAAAGACTCTCAATCAGGCATGAGTTAATAAAACAAACCCTAAAATTTCTGACAGAGGGATGGTAGGTTTGCCAGACGAGTGGCTGCCAATCTGGGTTTCTGGAATGAATCCAGTGTTCTATAGATTTAAAAACCCTGACTCCTTACTAATCTTAGAAGGCACAAAAACCTCCAGAAAGCTCTAGAGAAGAGCTGCAGGCAGAGAAGGACACGGAAACAGTATCCTGTGTTTCCTTGAACACCAGATAACACAACAAACTCTCAAAATCATCCCCATCTGGATGGATGCTGGATGGGCTTCAGCGGGGATGTAGCAGTGTTTTCCCACAGAAGATCATCACAGTGCACAGTGGGGACATCTTTTTAAAAGTCTCCTGAGAGGAGGGTCCAGTGGAGAGTGAGTGTACCACAGAGATCTCCTCACTCTCCTGCTCTGATCCGTGGCTACTGAGGTGACTGTGCTTGGCAGGAGAGGAGGGGAGGCACCCTCTGTGCCTTCTGATTCCTACCGAGAAAAATAATCACCAGTGTGGGGAGTGGAAGAAGGGGAATTGCCCATTCCATCTGCAGCGGCATGAGAAAGGGGGGGTCTCTCTCACCTCCAGGTTAGAAGGTGGACTGAGTAAGGAATTCCTGCTGTTGACAACTTTCTCTGAGCTGTAGATGGGGGAGTGCAAGCAGCAGGTTTGAATGTCTCCATTTTCACGCCTTGAGCTGAAGGATGGATGTGGGTGGGAAGAGGTAAAAAGCAAAAAAAAAAAAACAAAAAAAAAAACCCACAAAAAACCCAAAACACACAAGAGAAAAGTGAAAAGAAGAAAATGCTAAACAAATCACTGTAGGAAATATTTTTTTTTTTCTCCTGTGATAATACTCTCATCACTATCAGTCCAAATCAACTCATAGCTGATCCTCCAACATGCTATCAATGATCCAGGAAGAGACATCCGTCTTTCTCTTGTGAAGCCTCTAGAGGATCTGAACCACTAGAGATGCTCAGTCTATAACTCAGAGTCCAACTCCTTACAGACTACATACCACTAGAACTCCCTAATGAGATAATAAGGACAATCTAATTATGTTCCTTAATGCGATAATAAGAACAATCTAAACCTAGTTACACATGCCTGATAAGTGGCTGTATACAAAGTACTTGGAGTGTGTCTTTTAGTAATGCTCTGATAATAATTTATTATCAGGTGATAATAAAAATAACAGCCACTGTTTACTGATCATTACTGTATGCCAAAACAAACCAAAAAACCCTTAGACTCCCTGTCATCAAGTCAGATCCCAGCCACAGCGACCCCCCCCCCATCAGTTTAAGGTGGTAAATGATAAAGGGAGGAGGCTATCTATCTTTCTCCCTGACAACCACTGATGGATTCAAACCATTTGAGACTCAAGGCCTTTGGGTTGGCAGTGCCACTCACTACAGGCTATGCCACCAGAAGAACATTCTGCGTGTGTTACTCTATTTAATCTTGCCAACTTCTGGTGATAGTACTATTATCCCTATTTTGCGGAGCAGACAGCTAAGAACTGGAGAGCTTAAGTAACTTGCCTTTCAAATGGAGACTGAAACCTAGGTCTGTGCAATTCCAGAGTCCAATCTTAACTATAACTTGGCTTTTTCCCAGGTCGGGAAGGGAAAGGTGTTGAGGACACAACCCTTACACATCATCTGCTTTGGAGACAGGTACATGCAGACACACTCAGATAATTCAACAGGTCCCACTCATCTTGTGTCTTGATCACAAACCTATCCTCAACTCAGCCTGCACTGATTCAAGTTCTCAGATGAGTAAGTTTCCCAAAAGAACAAAGGTCAAACCCCACTGGATAACATACCTGTCATTTAACCTGGATCTGAAGCTGCAGCAAGGGTTCCTTTTGACAAGATGCGGCCATGGAAGTAAGGCAAAGAATTAGCATCCTGATTTGAAGCTTTGTCATAAAGAATACTCTGCGTGAGACTGAATGCCATTTAGCAGAATGGTTTGTGACATTAAAATAAATGTTCAACTTGTGAGATTCAAGCCCACGAAGAAAGGAAAAGTGACTCCAGGAAACAGTAAGGTACAAATGGTGACAGCTCACAAGAGCTGGCTGCCCTATTTCTCATCTGTCCCATCAAACACTGGCTGGTGGCCCTGCAGCGGCCAGTTCACACAGCTCAAGGGAGCATATAAAGGATATTCCCTGCTGGGAAAGGTACTGAGACAAGGTGCCAAAGCACTGAAGCTGTTTCTTTTCTCCTTCCACCGAGTACGAACTATTCTAGACTTCTCCTTCCTCCCTCTCTCCTCATCCTTCTCTAAGCCTCATAATCCTCTTCTCAATGAACCTTCACAGAGGGAAGGAGGTTGGGGGTAGCGGGAGCATGAAGAAAGCTGGTTTCTGGGATCTGGACAGAGTAAAGGTCAATACCAAGGTCCTCTTCCTCTTGAGCTTTGGATATAGACTACTTAGCTATACTCCAGAACGTTTAAGAAATAAGAGACCTATAAACCACATGCCTCAAGTCACAGCAGCATACAGGCTCACATTTATGAATTAAAGTGATGCAAAGCAGGTGGCCCTTGGTGCACACACAGGAATCCTCACACACAGGCATCTTGGGATGCCACCTTCCCTTTCCACCCACATCTGTAGACCTCTGATGCCCTGTGAACAGGCAGCAGAAAGGCAGTCCTCACACACCTTGTTTATTCCCTGACTGTGAGAGGTGGGCAAGCCCCTTAACCTCTCTGACCTCTTGAGAAATGGAACCATAACTGCTTCTCTAGGTGAGGTGAGAATGAAGAGGACATACTGTAAGGAGGGTCTTTGGCCAAGAGCCTACTTTCATGGCCAGGGGTGAGGTGCCTCCTGTCACTTGACACCCTCCTCCAGGAAGCCTGAGGACCACTCTGGGGTTTCAGGTCTGTACCAGGAGGCTCCAGCAGGCCGGTCACAGGTCTGTGACCCATAGCTAGTCTGCCTCGTGCTGGAGTCGTTGGCATGTAAGGAATGCGAACTGGACCCAGGGGTGGGGGGCTGAGGCCATGATGGGCCGCTGGGGGGTGACAAAAACCGGCGGCAAGTCGACCAAGGCAGTGGGTGGCTTCCTCCTGTTGCTCAGTATCAGGGAGAGGCGGGGGGGGACCTTCTTCTTTTTTTTTTTTTTTTCCTAAGTAAGCATCCACCCACTGCTTCGATAACTATCGATTGTGAAAAGCTGGCGGCACCTCTTAAAGGCGAACCTCGGCTTCCTTACGTCCCCAAGTCTGCATACAGGTCTGCTCTCAACTAGACGACTGGAGAGTGACGGGCGAGCGCCCCTTCACTGACTCGCCTAACAGCCTTGGGAACTAGAACTCTGAGCTTTGGTGTGACACCTTGCCCGTCCACTCCCAGAGGCCCTTCCTTCCCAGAGGCCTGTCACACCCTGGGACCCGTATCCGATCACCTGCTCTGGAGCGTGCTCCATCGCCCCAGGTCGGGAGACTCACTCACCACTCTGAAAGTTCTTTCAAAAGGCAGATGTGTTGCAACCCTCGCTGCTGCAGACTACAGGACGTGGATTTTCCGAATCCGTCCCCGCCCCCATCCAGCCTGGGGGGGGACCCAGCCTGTGCCTTTGCCAAGACACCAGGCTGCACCTCCTCTCCCTCCCTCGCACCTAAGTGCGAAGGGACAAGGTGGGACCTAAAGCAAACTCAGAGCGCAGAGCAGCCCCCCAGACCCTGTCTGGGGAGGATCGGCTTCCCTCCTGACAGTTTGGAGAAATACTCGTGATTTCCAGCCCTAGCCTCTCCTCCCTGGCCCCAGCTCTCCCGTCTGGGCAGCGGCGGCCCCTCAGTACCTGCGGCGGTCACGGGCTCGCCCTCGCTCTGTTCGCCCGAATCCGAATCCATGCTGCGGACTGGTGGCCGTGCGCCCTCCGCCGCTCGGCGTCCCAGCTTGGGCTCGGCGGTGCGCTCCG
>NW_006399914.1:6867828-6907383 GCF_000299155.1 Elephantulus edwardii
CGGCGGGTTCCGACTGGGGTTAAATACCCCGGGGGGCGGTGCCGCTCCTCCCTCCGCGCGCCCGGGACTCACTGCGCGCGCGGGGATGCGCGGGCCCTTGCCCTTGGGTCTGGTCAAGTTGGGGAGATCCTTGGAGAAAAAGCACTTCTCCTCCTCATAGCGGTTCCGACCCGGAATTCTGGAACGGCCTGCGTTTGAATTCGACTGCCTAGCTGAGTGACTCAACCTCTCTGTGCCTGTTTCCTCTGGAAAACGGAGCTAATCATAGTTCTAGCCACGTAGGACCTAGTGGGGAGTAAATATGATGATACTTGTGAGGGTCTAAGCGCACAGCCTGGCACCTAGCAGGGAAATAAGCCATACACAGCAGATAATGCTAACTCTGGCTGTTATTATTCGTGCCGCGTGGGCGGGGCAGGCGGGGAAAGCGGCGGGTTGAGCTGGTTCTGGGGCCTGGGTGCGTCCAAGTCTCAGAGGCTAGACCCGCCCTGCCAAGCAAGGAACCGTGCCACTTGCGCGCAGCCAACTCGAAGAAAAGAATTGATCTCCCCCCACCTCTTTTCTTTGTTTGATGATATGAAACAAAGTGCTAAACTTCCCTGCCGACACTACTCCCCTCAATTTCCTAAATTTTTTTAGAAAACAATTTATTAACAGACTAAAACTAGGAGAGAAATGAACAGAGCAACGGGGGGCTCAAGAGACCCTTTGTTGCTAATTCTTGATTATCCACGCAGTTTTATTGTCTCGGGAGTTATGGGCTCCAACATTTACATAATCTCCGGCTGGTTTCCCTGCATTCAAAGTGCGCTCTGAGAATGCAAACTAATTTTATTGACCCGAGCAAAAAAGGAAATGAGGAAGAGAAAGCATTCTAAAAAGCACTATTTGTTGTGTGCTGCGTGCACATCTTTAATCGAAAACGACCCAGTGAAGAACTGGTTGAGCCGCTTGAAAATGCTATCTCGAAATGCTGTCTCTAAGTAAAAAACGGTTGATACTGGTAGCTTCACAGAGTTCGCGACCAGTGCTAATGTCTCCATTGACAGAAGTGGAAACCCAACCTCCAGAGAGAGTAGGTAACTGTACTGCGGGGGTTTCACAACCCGCATGGGAGCCGGCTGGGGCTGGATGCAGTCAGCACAGGCCAGCCTGGCCCTGAACTGCTAGATATCAGAGATATTGGATATCGTGTCTCAAGTGGGTCTGGGCTTCACCGAGTGCAAACGCAGCTCCACTTCGTGTCCTTAGAAAGTTTTCTGTGTGGCCAAACTCATGAACTTTAGTGAGAAAGTTGGATGGGTTGGTCCTGAGCCTCACTCCTCATGGGTTGTGAGTTTGGGCAAGGGTTTAAGCTCGCTCAGTTTCCTCACGTGTTGGCATCTCCTTCAAAGGGTGGTGGATGGAGTAAGTGAAATCCTGGGCTTGGAAACTATTACCCAATACCTGGCACACATTTGAAGTTTGAAAAATTTCAACCATTATTACGGAAGGAACATTAGTTCTTAGATCCAGTTGACCCCTTTTAGAGGGAGGAATCACATTTTTAAATGAAAATAGGAATGGCTAAATTTGTGTAAGAATTCGTACTTTAAAGAACAAATAACTGGGATAATTGAAAAAAAAATTGACCCTATAGCTTTGGAAGACTTAAGAAAACCCAATAATAACTTCATAGAACAGAGCAAATTGGCTTCAAAGGCCATCCACCTTCCTCTAAAAGTCAGCATTCAACAACAGAAAACTTTCTCTGTTCATATTCTCTTTCTTGGCACTTAGTCCCCCCCTCCTCCAGTGTGCAAGTGGTCTTTGCAACAGAGGAATACAGAGAAGCCCATTTACTTGATCAAGAGTAAGCAAAGTATCAGGAAAGCACATTTATGATTGATATCCATATGCACACCAGTCATTGGAACTCTGCTGAGTACCTATTACATTTCATCTCAGAGGTAAGATGCTGCAGTGGAGGAGGACATGAGCTAAAGTGCCTCTGAAAAGCCTCTGAGGTAAGTCGTTTGCTAAGCAACACTTATCAATTTATGGCATAGTGTGTAGCATGTAGTTCAAATCCACCAACTGCTTGACAGAAGGAAAAACCAGACTGTCTACTGCTATAAAGATCTACAGCCTCAGAAACACAAGAGAGGTCCCTGTGAGCCAGAATCAACTCTTTGGCAGTGGATTTGATAGTGGCTATTTAGTCCTTTTCCAACATGCCTAATGTATGTGAAACAGAGCTTCAAAATCTTTGTCTTCAAGGAGCAACTTGGTTTCACCTTTTCCAGGACAAAGCTGTTTGCTCTTTCAGCAGTTCAATACTCTTCTCCAGCACCAAAGCTCAAAGGCATCAATCCTTTCATCCTTAGTCATTATCCAGCTTTCTGATGCATAGCAAATAACTGCAAAGACCTTGGGCTGCATCAGGTGCACCTTAGTCTCCAGAATGACCTCCATGCTCCGCTATCAGGTTTCTGAGGCTTGGAATCTTTACAGAAAGAGATTGTTCATCTTTTTCCAAAAAAGAACATCTGGTAGATTTGAACCACCTGCCTTTTGTTAACAGCCCAGCTTATAACTCACCCCATCAAGAGGGATCCTTCCTGTAAAGATTATATAGCCTGTGGCTGACACCGAGGTTGTCTGTGCACCTCCTACCACCTACATCGACTTTGCTGGGCAGAAGCTAGATGCCAAGATTGCTGTGTCCACACAGAACTGCTACTATTGGGGGCTTTACTGAGGACATCAGCCCTGGCATGAGCAAAGACTGTGGAGCCATTTGGGTTGTTCTGGGGCACTCAGAAAGAAGGCATGTCTTTGGAGAGTCATATAAGCTGATTGGACAAAAAGTAGCCCATGCCCTGGCAGAGGGACTTGGAGTCATTGCCTGCATTGGAGAGAAACTGGACAAGAGGGAGGCTGGCATCACTGAGAAGGTTGTTTCTGAACAAACCAAGGTCATCGCAGATAACATGACAGACTGGAGCAAGGTCGTCTTGGCTTGAGCCGGTGTGGGCCATTGCTACCAGCAAGACTGCAACAGCTTAGCAGGCCCAGGAAGTACATGAAAAGCTCTGGGGAAGGCTCAGGTCTAATGTCTTGATGGTGGTGGCTCAAAGTACTCGTATCATTTATGGAGGTTCTATGACATGGGCCACCTACAAGGAGCTGACAAGCCAGCCTGATGTGGATGGCTTCCAGGTGGATGGTGCATCCCTCAAACCTGAATTTGTGGACATCATCAATGCCAAACAATAAGCTTCATTCATCTCTCCTACCCTCCTCCTGCTGAACCAGAGACCAGGCAGCCCAGAAGCCCAATAACTGCCACCCCCACATGCTTCTGATGGTGTCATATGCTGCCTCTCATGGCTGAGTCCATACCTTCCTTTACCATTTACACCTTCCCTGCAATGGCTGGGACCAGGCCAATCACTTCTCCACTTTCTACAGTGGCTGGAATGAAACATGTCACCAAGGTGGCTTCTCATTGGCTGGGAGGTATGAGAGGGGGAGCTTGTCCATGGGTCCTCAGAGGCCAGGGGTGCTACCCTCTCCCATGAGTCCAATGCCTGTGTCTATTGTGTGTGAGCTGCCCCATGTGTGGTGTGGGGAGGAAATAAATATCTGGCACTGAAAAAAAAGGAAAAGAAAAAAGATTACAGCCTATGGGGCCCACTCTGTCACTTAGGGTCACCATCAGTTGGAGTTGACTTAACAGCACACATACCTACAACAACAGTTGCCATATTTCTGTCAAAAGGAGAAAGAGTAAATTGATTGTGACAATGAAAATCTTAATGAAATGACAATGAAAAATTGAATGTGGAGTTGAACAATGGAGAAGAGTCATCCAAACTAAATAGAGTCCTCATTCCAATTTCCTGTGATTTGCAATCTGTTGTCATGGGACAGCAAGACAAAGGGAAATGACTGCTGGCACATGTGTGTGTTTAATGAGAAACATGAGCAAAACATACCTTATCTGTCTTCCCAGTATGGAAAATCTGTGGAAGAGAAGGAAGTCTTTAAAATAGTGCCCTGCTACCATCACATATATAGAAACAGTGAAATCTGAGATGGTTTCTTTCATGCTGACCAAATCCTAGCGTATGTCTCTAAAAATGAGAAGTAGCAAACTTTTAGAGAAGAGAAAGAGAAAGGCTCCTGTAGTTCCTCTGTATATTTTTTTGAGAAATGGCATCATTTTACAGATTTGATCTAGAGTCTGAGGGATATAAACCACCTTCCCCAGTGTTTCCACTACATCTTTTCTGCCTGGCTGCTTTTCAGAATGCACAAATTTTTAACTCTTTTTTGGCCATTTCTTAACAAATGAAATTGATGCCTTTTTAAGGAAATTGCCTGTCTTGTGGGGGAAAGCAGAGCTCTTTGTAAGGTGTCAAGAAACGGGTAATAAAATAGATCCATTTCTGCGAACGCAATAATACTCCCTTAATCTGAGCCAGTGCTATGACTCATCCTCCTGTCTCTTGTGGGATGCGAAGGGAGCTGTCTGCAAACCTTCGACAGCTGGGAAGAGGCATGGAAGTGCCTTCCACACGTGAGGGATGCTTCTCTGCTTCAAAAGCTCAGGAGCAGCCCTTTTCTGTGGGTTGAAGTGGCCTTTGGTCCATTGGGATGAGAGTTTGGCTAGGACAATCCCACATATTTAGTAAATTCTCTCTAGTTGAACACTAGCTCCAAAGAAATTTTGACCCAGCGCCAAGGTGGCCTCCGTGGGACTACAGAAAAGAAGGAAAGTGGGGTCTTAGTTGGCTCCTTATCCATCTAACAGAACAAAGTGTGGGGAGATGACCATGAAAGGAGGGGCTTTGCCTATTTCTTTATTTCAAGCAAAAATGAACTTTCACTGTTCTTTCCCTATATTTCAAAAACACTCACCACCACTGTTGAAATAGTAGAAAATGTATTTAGTATTAAAAAAAAAGAGAAGACTTAAAAAAGCCATTTATCATTCCAGTTGCAAGCACTGTTCACATGTCTCTTGAAGTTTTCCTTGTGTGTGCGTGTGTGTGCAACATTCTGCATTTTGTAGGATCCCCCCTCCTTTTTTAACAATATGCTGGAAACATCAGCCCACCTATTTTTCCTACAATGACACTTAACAGCTGCACAGTGTTACATTGTTCGGTGTACTGTAATGTATTTTGAAAGTTCTCTTTTGTTGGACATTCAGGTTATTTCCAATTTTCTCCCGTAATAGCATCATTGAACATTCACATGTCTAAATCTTTTCACGTATCTTTAATCAATAGCTGTGAAATGAGTCTGAAGCAGGTTCATTTGTTCTTCTTGGGAGAGAAAAGAGACAGAAAACTGGAGCTAGCAAAATATATTGGGAAAGTAGATCCTAAGACTTTCAGGTTATCAAGAACTTTTGTGGGCACAACAGTTTCTAGGTAAGGGTAAATGACTTTAATTCATTCTTGTGTTCTTCAAGCATTGCTTGAGTCAAGAATGGCTTTGAATAAGCTTGAGAGAAGAAGAGAAAACTTCCCTCCATACGTCCTTTGTGAGCTCTGTGTCCTTAGAGCAGCTTCCCTGTAAGTTCAGACATCTTCTGAGAAACGGTGGATGGCGCTGGCCCCTTGGCATCAGGCTGTTCTCTTGTGTCTTTAGCCTCTGCCTTGAGTGCCCTCCAGGTCAGCTTCCTGGGAAGCTAATGCTGTTACAGTGATTCTAAAAGCACTGATTCAGAGGGCAAGGGAAATGGAGAATGCAGAAGGAAAAGAAAAAGGGAAAGAGAAGAAAAATATAGGCCCCATCTAGACTGCACCACGCTGGAGTTTCTTACAGGGTTATTTGTAAACATCGTAAACAGTAGCGCCAATATCATCATTCAGCTCTCCTGAAACACCCTCTGCTTGAAATATGGCTTCTGGTCCCACCCATGGCATTGACTTTCAGGCTTCAGGACATGACTTTGATGGCTAGGTGCCACTTTTATAGTAGGGATCCAGGTGACTCTCATGCAGCCACCCACGTTACTGTTTTAACTGTGTGCTTTGCTCTTTTTTTCTGGGTCCTCTCCTAGCTCTGGCCTGGGAAGTGGACTGAGAAGGTTTGGTATATAACCATCAGCTGGTCTTACAGTTTTGGGGAAGACATGAGTGTACCCCAAGACTGGATGTGGGCAATGTTGCCACACTCTTCCAGAAGGAAGAAAGGAGTGGATTCCAGAAATGACAGATGGGTGAGATTTTTGTTTCTATCTAGCAAAATCTGGAACAGATAGGTTTATAAACATTTAAAGAAGACCAGGGATCACCTGCAGCTCATAGGGGAGTCTCTAAGATCAGCCCCAAATGAAAATAACTCTGTTAGCTTTTTAACCAGGATCATCAGAAGTAAGACTGGGAACATTTTAATTACCTTTGATGTAAGGGGTGTTAGATGAACTCTCTTGCAAAGTCTTCCTCGTGCAAAGTGAAGAAAATTTTGATCACCACAAATACAACAAAATTATAATTTAAGTTTTGGCGAGGTCTTGGATAATCACCTCGCTGTGGGCTTGCCCAGCAGTTGGTCAAACAGCCATATCCAATGCATCTTGATTTGTGACTTTCAATTAAATTGAGGGAGGTTCATCAGTTGAATGATGCAGAACACTGTTCTTACTTAGCACTGGTCCTTGTTTATTTGGAACTGAGCCTTAGCTGACCCTCCAGTGTTCTCTTGACAGTCCGTAGATTATTCAGTACTCTTCTCCAACAGCACAATTCAAAACAATCTATTTTTCTATAATCTTCTATCATCCTTATTTACTATCCAGCTCTCAGATGTGTAGCAGGTGATTGGAAAGACCATGACTTGAAAACCCCAGAAAAGTAAGGAGAGTATCCTTGTTTATTTCTTCCCCATTCCCAGATCTTCCAGCACCTCTCTTTGCTTGGGTCTACCTGGAAACCTCTCTGTGCTTCAGCTCCCATCAGGTGACTCTTGCTCTTGGACTTTGGTCACAGAACCTCCTTCCTTGGTCCTTCCAGCCCCGGGCTGCATCTTGTTGCTAATATCTGGGTTGTCCCTCATTCCCTGTGTGGCTTCTCAGCTTTTTCACCACTTGTGTAACTGTTACCCTACACTACATCCCTTCTTATGAAAATATAGAAAATGGATTTTGCTTCCATAGTTGAGTTCTTTTGATACAGAGATACGGAAAGAAAGAGTTAGAAAAGTAAAGAAAGGATTTTCTAGTGAAAGAGCTGAACGACCATGGGCAGAGTTGTTATGGGAGACTGAAGTTGAAGACCTTTATGAGGCTGCTTAGTTTTGAGGAATTCGCCTCATTTGTGAGCTTATGTGAAACTGAGGCACGGAAGGGATACAGCGTCCCAAATTCTGGAAATGGCAGAGCTAGATTGCTGTTGATGTTATACGCCATCGAGTTGACTATGACTCAAAGTGATCCTATGAACAACAGATCTGAACCTTGTCCTATCGAATGTGCCCTCCTCACAATCTCTGTTTTCTTCATGTTGAGATGTAATCCATATTGAAGGCTATAATTCTTGATCTTCTGCAGCAAGTGTACCAAGTCTTTACTTTGAGCAATCAAGGTTGTGTCATCTGCATAATGCAGGGTATTAATGAGTCTTCCTCTGAGCCTGATGCTACATTCTCCATAAAGTCCAGCTTCTCAAATTATTTTCTCACCATACAGATTGAATAGATATGGAGAATGGATACAGCCTTGATATACACCTTTATGATTTTAAACCATACAGTTACCCACTAATCAATCACACTTCATTTGTTATTGGCTCTCTCCTCCTGAATCTATCTTTGTTAACCAGCCAACCATGGCTTGTGCTAATTACTCTTCTGGTTTATGAGAGAGAAAATTGAGTCTCTTCATTTTTTTCCCTTTCAGTTATAATTATGTGGCAACCCAGTTCAATAATGCTTACTTGCTAATTATTTTACAGAACAAATACTGCTAGCCAAGTGTTGAGTGGAACCTTTTTTCCTCCCTTCCAGCATTTTTCTCCTTATAAAAGCTAAATACATGTTCCAATCTGGAAGATTTCCTTTGCATAAGTCTCTGATTTCATAATTTGTATGTTGAATTGAAGTCTGTGGAAGTGGGAGGTCACTTACCATAATACATCATCTGTTTGAGTTTCTGAATCCAATGACAGAAACGAAGAAGTAAGTCTAGAATTATGCAGTTATCTACATATTGGTTTGCCCAAAGTTAGGAGCAGAGCAGAAATTGGAGTCCAGGTCTCCTGTCCTTTTTCAGAGGATCTACTTTACTTTCTCATTTATTGGTCTCTTACGGATTAAATGTGTACAGCTCTTAAAGCTTTCTGCCTAATATTTATTTTTTTTTAATGTTTTTTACCTCTTGTCTGCTGGAGCTCTCTAATATCCTTTCTCTCAGACTGTTGTGGTTGATAGGTGTCATTGAGTTGACTATGACTCATAGCGACCCTATTAACAGCAGATCTGAACTTTGCCCTATACTGAGCCTCACCATCTCTGAAGTGCTCAAGTTCATTGTTACAGTCACTGTGTCAATCCTTGATGAGGGTCTTCCGCTCTTTTAATGACCTTCCACCTTTCCCAGCATTATGTCCTTTTCCAAGGAGAGTGGCCCCTCCTTATAGCATGTGCGAAATAGGTAAGATGAAGGGCCATCCTGGTTGAATTTCCTCCAAGAAAACTCGTCTTTCTAATGCCACAACTCAAAGGTAGTCATTCTTTTTTCTGTCATTCTTACTCATTGTTCAACTTTCAGATGCCTAGGAAGTAACTGAAGATACCATGGCTTGGATCAGGCTCAATTTAGTGTTTAAATTCGGGTTATTGTTGCTGTTGTTGAGGATTACTGAGCCAGAAACTGATCCATGACCATCTTCCTCTTAGATAGCCCTAGTTTGTTCCAGGCTAACTCTGCCTTATACATCAATAAGCATTTATAAGCAAAAGTGAACCCTGGAGGGTTTGATAGCCAGTTGGTATTGCTCCACGTTCTGCAGAGAACATAGGATCAAATATTCCATATTTCACAGTATACTGCTTTCTTAAAGCCAACCATCTAATCCTCACAATTTGAACAAAAAGGCAATTTCAAAACTTGGACCAGAATTACCAAACATAGAATTGACAAAGCCCTCTTTTCAGTATCTTCATCTCATCAATGGCTGCCTTTCCTTTCTTCCCGCCCATATCCTTCCCTTCTGAATTATCCTACTTTGCTTTCCTCTCTCTTGCTCCAAATCTTCCCTTGCCATTGTCCTTTGCTTGACTTGTCTCTTTTCTGTGTCCAATGCCCATCTGATTGGTTGAATGAATATGTCAAAGATACAGAATCTCCCAAGTGCTAGAGCTCATCACTGAATGCCATAAACCTTTGACCATTCTCTGAGGAATGGCATAAGTCAATGGCACCTCTTAGCGATACTTGTAGACCTAGTTCTATTACGTTTGGCTTTTTTACTATGAATGTGAGCATTATAATACTTCACACACTATTACTCATAAACTAGAATGTTGTTGTTTATTGCCATTGAGTCAAGCACGACTCATAGCAACCTTTATGAAACAAAAGGCCTGAAGCCTTTCTATAACAATCATCATTTATCAAAGTTCATAGAGTTTCCAGAGGCATGTTGTTTAGGAAGTAGATGCCACTCCTGCTTACAAATAAACAAGAATAGGGAGTAACATGAACCTGTAGTTGTTATGTGCCATCGCTTCACCGAGACTCATACCAACCTTATGCACAACAGCCCTAAACCCTGCTCTATCCTGTGCCAATCTTATTGTCTCTGACATACTTACCCCCGTTACCCTAGTCACTGAATCAATCCATCTCGTCGAGGGTCTTCCTTCTCTCTTGTGCCGTCCCTCCACCCTCCCAGGCATGATGTCCCCCTCCAAGGACTGGTCCCACCTTGCAACATACCCAAAGTGCGTCAGACAAAGCTTCAGAATCCTTGCTTCCAAGGAGCAGCCTGGTTTCACCCTCTGTAGGATGAACCTTTTTGTTCTCCTAGCAGTCCATGGTATATTCAATACTCTTCTCCAGCACCACAGCTCAAAGACATCAATTTTCCTTCTATCATCCCTAGTCATTGTCCAGCTTTTGATGCATAGCAAGTAATTGCAAAGACTATGGCCTGTATCAGGCACACCTTAGTTTCCAGACTGACATCATTGCTTTTCAGTACTTTGGAGAGGTCTCTAACAGCAGACTTTCCCAATACAATTCATCTTTTAATTTCCTGGCTGATGATACCAAAAGTGTTGATTGTAGAGCCAAGCAAACTAAACCATGGTTAGATGGTAATAAAAGTAGATTTAAGATGAAAGAGCCAAGACTGGTGATCTATGGGTCAGGGCATTCGGGTTCTAATTTGATTGTCAAGATAGTCTTCCTCAGGCCAAATATATAAAATTTATTTTAGTTCTAACCATTAATACATATGATCTGGTGAGTGTCCAGGGTCTCAACAACTTTTTCCGTTGGCTGGCTGGTTATTAATCTTAGCTGGTTTTCAGGTCTTTCCAAATTTGTCTTACTTCGACCTTCATGAGCATTTAGATTTATTGAAGCTCTTTAGGATAGCATCATTACAATGTAATATTTGAGTCACAGTGACCTTGTTCAAATGGACTCCTCCTCCTCCCAAGAACAGACACGGTGATAGCATATTTCCAGTCTGCTTGATTATGTTCCTCTGTCCTTCCAAATTCTGCATTACTTTCTTCCAGTGTGGATTTTGTCTCAGTCACATAATTGTCAAGGATCCAGGAACTCAATTCACCTTCAAATTTTTGAACTCTTTTAATTTTTCATGGAGAAGTTGATGAATCCAAGGATCAAAACCATGGGATCTGTTCCAGTTAAAGGTGGATTTACTTCTTCCTTGGGATAAATGGTACTTGCTGCAAGGGGTTGAAAAAAGAATGGGCTGCAACTGTCAGGAAAGAGGATAATCTTAAAAAATCAGCAGTCAGTCCTGTTATGTCCTCTTCTTCTAGATATGTGAAGAGGGTGTATCTGTGTAACTCTGGTTCTCAGGTCCACATAGTCACCTCTTTATAAAGTCTCTACAGTCACCTCAAGGGTCAAGAGCATCTTAAAAAAAAAAGAGCATCTTAGTTTCCATAGTCATCAAAGTTATTTTTTTTTTTTCATTTTATCTTAAGTCCATGCTGGCATGCAAAGTCAGAGTAAATCTTAAAACAATTTCTTTCCCGAGTCTCTGCTTATTCCCAGCCTCCCTCCTCTAGGCTCTTGGTCCCTGGGACAGGAGCCTCTTACTCTCTTGCCTGGTCTCCTCTTCTTCAGCCTTGTCCAAACCCTACTATCCCCACACCAGCGCTCACGTTCTCTAGGGCATTATTACTTACTTTTGTCTGTGAGCTCTCTCTTTATGCCCTTACTCTTTATTCTCTTGCTCTGCTCATAAGAGATTCCATGTTGTTGTTGTTGATTATCTTCGAGTTGAGCACGACTCATAGCGACCCTATAAACAAAAGGCCTGAAGCCTTTCTATAACTATTGACATTTATCAAAGTTCATAGTTTCCGGAGAAATAACCAAAGTCTAAGCACTGATGATGAGGCATTGGTGGTTCAGTGGAAGGATTCTCATCTTCCAAGAAAAAGATCCAGATTTGCCTCCTGTCATATGCACCTGGCATCTGCTAGTGGTGACTTACTATACTGAGCAGAGACAGACTAGGAAGAAAGGTCTGGCTTTGTCCTTTTGAAAATCGCACTCACTGTTGTTGAGTCAGAACCGACCTGTAGCTGACCCTCCAGTGGGTTTGAAGGCTGTAAATTCAACAGAGGAGATTGCCCATCTTCCTCCTGAGAGCCTGCTGATGGGGGCCTTTGGGTTAGCAGCACTACCCCCGGTGGAGTACTCCACAAGCACCAGTGAAAACCCTATGGATCCCAATGGTCTGACTCTCACCAATGCACAGGGCTGACGCAGGACTAGCAGCATTTTTCTTCTTTGTGCATGATGTCTTCATGAGTCAGGGCCTGTTTGCTAGCCAGAAAGTCATCAGTTCAAATCCACCAGCCACTCCACAGAAGAAAGAGGAGGCAATCTCTTGCCATACGATTTCCAGCCTTGGAAATCCAAAGATAGGTTTGCAGCGAGTCAGAAGGAGTGGGCTTGGGTTTTATGGTAACAACAAAAGAAGCAGTGATGGACTTGTCATAGGGCAGTCCTGCCTTTCGTATCTCCCACTTGTCAAGCTCTCTAAATCTCTATCCTCTTTTTGGCTTTGTCTTTGAGGACTAAGTGTTGGGTGATATTGGCCAACACTTGGATTGAAGACACCTAGAATTTTGTCCTGGTTGTCCACGAACTTGATATTTGACCTTAAGAAAGTCATGTGTTGTTTCTTATTTTCCTAGGGGTACTATAACAAAACTATCACTATTGAGCAGCTTCATAGAAAACAAATTTGTTTTATCAAGGTTTTGGAGGCTAAGAGTCCAGATTAGGATCTATCTGTAGTCTTCTCTCTCTAAATTTCTGTTGTCTGCCAGCAATTGTGAAGTGTCATAGTGGCATAGTGCAAAGCATTTTGGGCTAATAACCAAAAGGTTAGCAAGCTGTGGTGGTCTAGTGGGTAAAGAGTAACCCTGCTAACCCAAAGACACACAGTTCAAATCTATATGCTGCTTTTCAGGTGAAAGATGGACCCTCTCCTCCTGTGAGATTTATTGCCTCTGAATACTCACTAGAGGATCTTCTATGAGTTGGTTCTGACTCGATGGCACACAACCACCACCACCATAAAGTTAGCTATTTGGATCCATCCTTCCATGAGACAGGCAGTCACATCCCACAAAAAATTACAGCCTCAGAAAGTGATGAAGGGTTGCTAAGAGTCGGGACCAACTCGACGTCACAGGACTTTGGTTTCTTGGCATCTTTTCTAAGTGTGTACAATCTGCTCGTTTTATGAGATGCCTCTCAGACGTGATTGCATTTAAGGCCCACTCTACTCTTTATGATATTTTTAACAGAACAAAAGAAAGCCTTGATTCCCTAACCAGGTACCTTCATAGATACAAGAATTAGGCTATCAGCATAATATTCTTTTACCATCAAATTCCATTAGGTGGGAGACTCTGAGGAGAGATAGAGGGGCTACTCCAGGCAGGCAGTATAGGATTGGCTCTCCTTGCTCTGCCTGTAACCCCTCCACACCCAGTAATTCACAGTGATCTTATAGGATAGAGTAGAATTGACTCAAAGGATTTCTAAGATTATAAATATTTACACTAGCCGACTGCCACAACTTTTCTTTACAGAGCAGCTAGAGGGTTAAAACTGCCAACCTTTCAGTTATCAGCAGATTACTTTAACCACTGCACCATGTACCTTCCCATTTTCATACACCATTCCCAAATGCCTAATGGCTTTCTGCAGCAAAAACCTGCAAACTTCTGGAAGGGCCAGAGAGTTAAGAGGAGTAGTCACAAAGATTGAGAGACTCCATTGTTATTGTTGTTATGTGTTGTTGAGTCGCTTGTGACTCATGGCGATCCTATGTACAACAGACCAATACCTTGCTCTATCCTTTGTCAATCTTATTGTCTCTGATGCACCTACCCCCATTACCCCAGTCACTGAATCAATCCTACTCATTGAGGGTCTTCCTCTCCCTCCACCTTCCCAAGCATAATGTCCCTCTCCAAAGACTGGTCCCTCCTTACAACATGCTCAAAGTATGTCAGACAGAGCTTCATAATCCTTGCCTCCAAGGAGCAGCCTGGTTTTACCCTCTCTGGGATGAACCTGTTTGTTCTCTTAGCAGTCCATGCTATATTCAATACTCTTCTCCAGCACCACAGCTGAAAGGCATTAATTCTCCTTCTTTCATCCCTACTCTTTGTCCAGCTTTCTCATGCATATCAAGTAATTTTCAAAACCTAAACCTGAATCAGCTGCACCTTAGTCTTCAGAATGACATCATTGCTCTTCAGAACGTAGGAGAGGTCTCTGACAGTAGACTTTCCTAATACAATTTATCTTTTAATTTCCTGCTGATGGTACAAAAAATGTTGATTGTGGAGCCTAGCAAACTGAAGCTGTTAACAATCTCAATCTCTTCACCATCTATCATAATGCTGTCAATTGGCCCAGTGGTTAGAGTCTTTGTTTTCTAGATGTTGAGCTTTAACCCATATTGAAGGCTGCTATCCTTGACCTTCTGCAGTAAGTGCTTCAGGTCCTTAGTTTTAGAAAGCAGGGTTGTGTCATCTCTGTAACCCAGATTGTTGTTGAATCTTTCTCCAGTCCTGATGCCATATTTCTCCTCATAGAGCCCAGTCTCCTGGATAATCTGTTCTGTTTATAGATTGAAAGGGCATGGAGATAGGACACATCCCTGGTGTAGGCCCTTCCCAGTTTTGAACCATGCAGTGTTTCCTTGCTCTGTTATGACAACTGACTTTTGGTCTAAGTATAGGTTTCGCATAAGCACAATCAAGTGTTCTTGGATTCGCATTCTTCTCAGAGTCAGCCACAGCTTGCTTTGATCCATAGAGTCAAATGTGTTTGCATAGTCAATGAAACACAGATAGACATTCCTCTGGTACTATCTAACATTAGCTGTAATATCCTTTGTACCATGACCTCTTCTAAACCCAGCCTGAATGTCTGGCCTCAAGTTGCAATACTTAAGAATGCTTTGAGCATAATATTAAATAATCAGGAAGCATTAAAAGAACATTGAAGGGGTGTTCAGAGTCATTGTACCAAAAGGAATTGGTGGACACAGAAGAATTTCATGAAACAACATATGAGCAAGAGCTTGTGATGATGAAGGAAGAAGTTCAAGCTGCTCTGAAAGAACTGGTAAAAACTAAGGCCCCAGGAACTGATGGCACACCAAATGCATATTTCAACAATCAGATGCTGCCCTGAATGTGCTCACCAAGTTGTGTCAAGAAATCTGGAGGACAACCACCTGGCCAACTGACTGGAAGAGACCTATATTTGTTCCCATTCCAAAGAAAGGTGATCCAACAGAGTGCATAAATTATTTAACAATATCATTATTATCACATGTAAACAAGATTATGCGGAAAACTATCCAAAAACGGCCGGAACAGCAGATCAACAGAGCTAACTGCCAGATGTGCAGGCTGGGTTTAGAAGAGGAGGATACATATGGTGGACAGAATCTTGGTTTCTGCACCTCTCGTGAGACAGCTCAGCACAGTCCCACAGTTTCCTATAGTGGTAACTGTCCATGACCCAGTTGCAGTGGAGTCACCGCCAGCTCATGGGGGTCCCCATACGTGTCAGAGTGAACTCTGCTCCACAGAGCTTTAAGCCCTGGTGACAGTGTGGTTAAAACAGTTGGCTGCTAACAGAAACATCAGTGGTTTGCACTCACTAGCTCCTCTGCAGGAAAAAGCTGTGGCCGCCTGCTTCTATAAAGAGCAACCACCTTGGACACACAATGGAACAATCTACGCTGTTCTGTTAGGGTCAGTTTGAGTCAGACTTGAGGGGAGAACAGTGGGTTTGGCTGACCTTTGGATTCCTTTCGTACTCATCTCTCAGCTTTCTGTAAGTACTTCCTGGGTTGACCTCCCGGATAAGCAAGTTGCACTCCAATCTTTATTTCAGATCTGCCTCTGGGGTAGCTTTTTCTAGGACTAGCCACAAGAATGTTGTTGCTGTTACCATCAAGTAGGAACTGACTCATAGCTGGCCTCCAGCAGGTTTTCAGAGGCAGTAACTCATGGGAGGAGATTGCCCATCTTTTTCCTGTGGAGCAGCTGGTGGATTTGAACTGCGAGACTTTGGATTTGCAGTGCAACTCCTTACCAACAGGCTCCCTGGCCATAAGAATAGAGAGCTGAAAGATTATGGAAAGAGAGCAAAAAGGAGAATTTGAAAAATTAAAAGCAAGAAGAAGATTCTCTTTGGGTCCTGAGGTCATTTAGCAAGAACTCTTTGAAAAAGAGGAAGCCTGTCAATAAGATGGAGCAACATAGTGGCTGCACCAATGGGCCCAAGCGGAGCAGGACCGTGAGGATGGCACAGGATCAGGCAGCTTCGTTCTGCTGTACATGGGGCCACCCTGAGTAGGAGCTGACTGGAGGGCACTTAGGAACAACAGTATGGGGACCTGAGGGTGTGGCATGATTGTTATGCACCCTGATTGGCCAGGAAAGTGGATCGAGAGGCATGTAAAAGGGCTGGAGAAGGAGTAACACATGTTAGAAAGGTTTCCACATGCAAGAGTGGGACGAGGCTGTGGTACTTACAGAAACCATTCTTAGGCTCTCTGGAAGAGTTTCCCCGAATGCCCTTTCCTGCTGAGAGCTAAGGTTGCGTGAATTTTAGCAGAACTGAAATCATTGCCTTCAAGCTTCAAAGCTGCTGGTCCCACCACTTTGGCCCTTTCAGGATGGTACCTCATGTTTTTCTTAATTTACAATTTCATGCCTTCCTATGTTGTTTTGCATAATGGAGTTTTTAAAAAAATGTTTTCTGCCCAAAGGAGTCCACTTTCCTCCCCTTGACCATTTCCATCGCCCATATTAAGCACCATTACCTCATCTTCGGGGTGAGCAGATCAACTCCACATTCAGTATTCTAGAGGCCAGTGCCCTGAAATTTGTACTTCTGTTTTGTTTCCAATCCAAATTCATTATTTTTTTCTCCTCCAGTTTTCATCCAGATGTTTGGTATCATGTAAACACAGCTTGAAAATGTTCCTGAACTGCTTACAGATGTACACCAGTGAACCCTTTCCAAATTACATATAATGATGCTCAGAGTGTATTTATATCTGTGTCATGGTCTCGCTGGCTTGAGTCTTAGTGATTAGAAAAGAAGTGAACAATTCACGTGTGTGGGTGATTTGTCTACTTGATTAAAGGCTTCACTTACTTCGTAATATTAAGAGATTAATGCCAATTTTCTCTGAAAGTCAGAGAGTCTGTAACCATGGGGACCCTCATTCTGTTGATCTGTTTAACTTAGGATCACTTTGACTCTCAAACCTGTTAGATACACATTTGGATCAAGCCAAGACCTCTTCATCTGTTTTGTGACACCAAAATGATACCTTTCAAGCACCTTATCCAAAAGAACCCCATTGCTGTCAAGTCAGTGCCAGCCAGTTTATGATAGTGTGACCGACCCTCCATCAGGTTTCTGAGGCTGTAAATCTTTACAAGAAGCTGTCTTCCCTTGTAAAGCATTCTCTCTCAGAGTAGCTGGTGGATTCAAATCACCAACCTTCCAGTTAGTAGCATAATACATAATACACTATGCCATTTGAGGTACATTTCAAGTATCTTGTTTTGTTAGTTACTTAAGTGCCATTGAGTTGGGTATGACTAAAAACATCCTTATGAACAACAGATCTGAACCCTGTTCCATCTTCTTCATGTCTGACCCACTCAAGCCCATTGTTACAGTTATTATGTCAATCCATTTTGCTGAGGGGCTTCTCTTCCTTTGCTGATCCTACCTTTCCAAGCAGGATGCCCTTTTTCCAAGGACTGGCCACTCTTTAACAAAATGCCCAAAATATGTGACTTGTCCAAAACATGCCACTCTCCTTGCCTCCAAGGAGCACCCTGGCAGCACCTTTCCCAAGACATATTTGTCCTCTTGGCAGTCCATAGGATAGTTAGCACTCTTCTGACAGCTCAAAGGCATTGATTCTTCTTCTGTAATTTATTGTCCAGTTTAAAAATGTATTCCAAGTAATCAAAACATGATTCGGATCCATTCCACCTTAGTCTTCAAACTGGCATCTTTGCTCTTCAGCACTTTGGAGAGGTCCCTGACAGCAGACTTTCCCAATGCAGTATGTCATTTGATTTTCTGGCTACTGCTACCAAGGATGTTGATTGTGGATCCAAGCAAGATGGAGTACTTTAGGCCTGCTCAATTCTTCTCAAAAGCTTAGTTGCAAGTTATTATTTTTATGTGTGTTTTTATAAAGGATTCTGTTGTAGACCGTATTTTCTAAAAGTGGCTGCAACGGCATCTCATATATTTTTCTACATTAAGATTTAAGGGGGCAATCCCCCAAACAAAACAATAACACAACCAAAAAAACCCCAAACCCAATTGCTGTTAGGTCAATTTTGACTGATAGTGACTCTATAGGATGGAGTGGAATTTCCCCATAAAGTTACCAAGGCTGTGAATCTTATACACAGGAGCAGACAGCTACATCTTTTTTTGTGGACCAGCTTGTGGATTTGAACTGGCAATCTTTAACTTAGCAGTTGCGTGATTAACCACTGTGCTGCAAAGACTCCTACTAAGACATACTTCCTACCAAGAAATGAGGTCTGGAGTGTTCACAGAAGAATAACTATGGTATCCAGTGTAGTCACTGTGAGATGTCTTATCAAGGGCAGTGTGGCAGGGGGTAACATTTACCTGGTATACAACCAGGAGTTACTGGGCCTACTGACGAGAGCCAGGTGGGCTTTGCTCAAGGAAAAAGGCCCAGGAAAGTGTTAAGGTCCCAGCAATACAGCCCTCTGGGCTCAGTAGATGTTAATAGCCGACCCCTGTGTCTTCTCTCCCAAAGCTGGTTGGGAGGGAGCTGTTCCTGCCTGAGCAGACAAAGGCCCAGGGATGTGTGAAGTTCCAGACAGTGCAGTCCCCAAGTCTCAGAAGATGCTGATGGCCGACCGGTGCACCTATCTTATCTCCTGAGGCTGGTTGGGAGGAAGCTATTCCTCTCTTTCCTGGTGGCCCTTTGGAAAGCAGAAAGAGGCATTCTCACCTGCTGCTTACTAGCTTAGCCAGCATCCAAGCAGATTGACCTACAGATACCCTAGTTCCCACCTTATCTTCAAAGCTTAGCTTTTCCATCCCGAGTCTTGGAATTCAAGCACTTCATGGTGATGCCAACTCTGTTGGTGGTCCTCTTCCAAGGTACCCCAAGGAGATTTGGGAATACGTGAAGAAACAGGACAAGTAGAGCGTTAGGTGATATCATCTTCCTCGGTTGCAAATAGGGGCAAGGGCGTCACAACCTGAAGAACTCCGGACTGAGACCCAATTAATTGCAAGGGGAGCTCACAGCCTTGTGGGGCAGTAGAAGACTTCAAAAGTGTTTTTAAAAGAGAAGGAGGGGAGAAAGAAGAAAGAAGTGAAGTCTCTGTTCTTACCCCATAAATCTTAGGTGGTTTGGGACTTATTTATACTCAATCCAATGCAATGGAGGCAACTCCGATGTTTGCATTCTGTCTGGCTCTCTGGTATACGCATTGTGGGAGCTCTCAGTCACCTGGAAGAATTCGGATCACCCTGAGGCTGCCCTGCTTCAGATACGGCTTTAGACAGCCATAGGTAAAGTCCCAGCCAATAGCCAGTTCCAAGTACCAGAGAATTATGAGGATTGGAGTTTTCAGAGTTCAGCCCTCCAGATTTTGGGTGAGGCCTTAAACATCATGGAACAGAGGTAAGGCATTCCTGCTGTGTCCTTTTAGACTATCTGGCATACAAAATTGTAAGCAAAAAAGAAATGATTGTTTAAAGCTAAAACAACTAACAGGATTAGTTGTTATGCAGTGGTGGTAAATGGAACAGCTGTGCATTTCACTACCCATTGAGTAAAACCCCACTTCTAGATCAAACCAGACCTGCAGGAACCCACCTGAATTGGATCTTTTGACAAGCACGTATAATGAGTTCAAAGAGATTCCAGGCTGATCAAGGAAAAACAAATGAGCTGAAGTTAGCAATGCCGAAGAAAAAGCTGTTTATTGTGGCTGATGGACTGACAGCCCCCTGTAGGTAAAACCCCTCCTATTTCTGGAAGCCATCAGAAAGGAAAGAGGGTAAAGAAACTTTTGGGGAAGAAAAAGGAATGGGGAGGTCTAATGTATCTTAGTGATAGCCTTTTAAGGTAGAGCATCTCGGGTCAGATGACTATAAAGGCAGCACCCTTTAGGGTCCCTATAACTACAGTGTTTTATTTTATCTTGGGACAGCAGATGTTTGGTGCAATTTCTTGGTGTTAGAAAGCAGGCAGGTTCCAATATCCTTATTTAGGTTTTTTTTTTTTAAATAACTGGATCTACAACAATTTGAGTTTGGTGCCTGTGGGCTCATTAGGGCCAATGAGTCTCAGGCTGCCATAAAGAAGTAAATAACCTGGAGCCAATACTCAGAGGCCATCTTTGGCTTATTTATATAGCCCCAGTCTTCCCATGGCATCCTGGTTTGTACCATGGGACAGAATAAGAGACAGTGTTTCTATAGGGACGTTGTTGAAGACTAGACAAATCTCATTTTGCGCATCATGTAGGAACACAATGTTTCCTTGAAGAGATCTTGTAAACCCTGTGAATCCTGTTTCTCAGCTTTGCCTCTGTCTTGACTTCTAGGAAACTCAGGGCCAACTTTGTGGCTGACTTATAATAAGTAAGCTACTCTTTGTATTCTGTTGTATTCATTTTTACAAATTCCCTCAATTTAATTTAGAATTAGGTTGTTGTTGTCGTTAGGTACAGTTGAGTACGGCCCAATGAACAAGAGATCTGACCCCTATCCTATCCTATGCCGTCCTCAACACCTTTGACCTGCTTGAGTCCATTGCTGGAGTTAATCCATCTTGTGCCAATCCATCTTGTGAAAGGCCTTCCTCTCTTTCACTGACCCTCCACCTTTCCAATTATGATGTCCCTCTTCAAAGAATATCCTGTCCTAACAATATGCCCAAAGTGTGTGAGACAAAGCTTCACCATCCTAGCCTGCAAGGAGCAATCCAGCTGTACTTTTTCTAAAACATATCTGTTTGTACTAATCTTCTGTAATACCACAACTCAAAGACATAAATTCTTCTGCCATCCTTGTTCACTGTCCAGCTCTCAGACGCATAGCAAGTGGTAGGAAAAAACCATGGCCTGAAACAGGTGAACTTCAGTCTTAAAACTAACATCATTGCTCCTTAATAATTTGGACAGGTCCCTGACAGTAGACTTACTCAGGGCAAACCATCCTCTGATCTTTTGACTGCTGGTGCCGAGGGTGTTGATTGTGGATCCAAGTAAGATGAAATAGTTATTTTAATCTTTTCTCCACTTACCATGATGTTGCTTTTCAGAGAATATGTATAAATAAATTGAGATTCAATGCTCTACAAATCACTGAGCTAGTTTCAACATACAATTTTGTTAGAACTAAATTTATCTTATTTTACACAAATAGTATACATTTTTTCTATTGTTTGTTAACCATTCCTTTCCTCTAGCACTTTTATAAATGAATTATCCTATTATTTTTCTAATAACAACGTGTAAAAACTAATATAGCAGGCACCTGCAAACACACGTTTCAGGGGAGGGAGCAGTTGGAAAAACGATGTTGAGAAAAAAATATATAGCACTCTACATTGTCTAAAATAAAAATACAGGAAACTGAAAGGAACAGTCAAGAGCTGAAGTCAAAAGCAAACATCTCTAAAAGGTAATGTGGTATCGCTCAGTAAGCAAAACAAAGAAGCACTTAGGAAAAGCAATACAAAGCATACCACCTGCCAAGCATTTTTAAATCCTTTATATAGGCACTTTCACTTAATCTCACTTAATTCTGATAGTGGAATCCTATGGAGATTATGTTGTTAGTTGCCAGCAAGTCAAGTGAAACTCATAGTGACCCTGTGAACAGAGGATCAAAACTCAGCCCTATCTTCCACCATCCCACAACCTCTGCTGTATTCATGTCCATTGTTACAGTCACTGTGTCAGTTCACCTCACTGAAGGTCCTCTCCTCTTCCTGGCATGGTGTCTTTTTCCAAGAACTAAGGCCTCTTGACAATACACCCAAAGTATGTGAGATGAAATATAGACACCCTTTCCTCTAAGGAACACCCTGGTTACACTTCCTCCAAGACAGACTTGCTTGGTTTTTTGGCAGTCCAATTCTCTTCTCCAACACCCTAATTTGAAGGCATCAGATTCTTCATTTTTTCCATTGAATAAACTGAGTCTTGGAGAGACTGATACACTTCTCCAAGGTCACACAGCTTTGTAGGAAGACCGAATTTCCCTAGTGCAATCACTTTGTAGTTACAGTTATTACTGATGCCAACTTTGAGCCTTCATCATTTAAAATGCTTTCCCAAGCATGGAATGATATGCCATGCAGAATCCAATCCTTTCACAGAATGGGGTTTTGATGGAATTAGTCTTTACCAAAGAGGGATTCACTGTATCAGGGTTTAGAAGTCAGAGAACACAGGCTGAAAGAAAGGGAACAAGTGACAGTCTCCCAAGAACGGTCTTACACTGTTACTGCCCTCTGACCTAGAACATGCACAGGCTAAGTGTCATTTAATTTTCTTTTACTCTTTCATATTATCATCACATGCCCTACACTGCTCTGGGAAATATCATTGTTTCTCTGAGAAAGCCTTCTGGAAAACCCTTGTTTTTCGGCCATGGCCATGGATGAAGTTCCTGTCACCTTCACCAGTGCCTGGAAGAGCCTGTTTGTTTCTGGGCACTGTCACACAGAGAGGCGTGTGACATTTCTCCCCACAGATGGACGGGAACTGGAGAAATGTGTTCTTGCCAAAGAAATAATCCATCTCAATGGATTCAGACATGAGCTGATGGAGAAAGTATCATTGTCATGGACTTGTGGGTGGGGCTTAGAAAGTCTTGGAGCTCATGTCATGAATTGTTCACTCTGATGATATCCTGCCTGCCATGGCCTTTACCAGGCAGTGATTTTTAAGCACCAGAGGGGAAAGAAAACCCAACATGTGGTCAAGAACTCCATCCAAGTTCTAACCGCAAGCTGTCACTTAGTTCTGTAATGTCACTGAAACTAAGACTTAACTCTCAAATTTCTTTAATGAGTTGCCTGCGTAAATTAACTTTGGGTTACTGTTAGCCGTATATGCAAGCATGATGCAGTCAAAGGGTATGATTTGGGGTGAATCAAAAGGCTCGACACCATCTCTTCTGCTGGTTGTGGCGCCCTTGCAGTCCCCTGTTAAAATGAGAGAGTACCTGGATGGATAGTCATCATTGTTAGGGGTTGTTGGCTTAGACTCATAGCAACCCAATGAACAACACGTGAAGACCTTGTCCTGTCCTGCACCATTCACATGATCTCCCCCATAGCTATGTCCATTGTTGCAGTTTCTGTATGAATCCATCCCATCGAGGATCTTCCTCTTTCTCACAGACCCTGTGCTTTTCCCAGCATAAGAGCTTATCCCAAGGACTGGTCCCTCCGCCCAAAGTATACAAGATGAAGCGTCACCATCCTTCACTCTAAGGAGTTGCCTGGTTGCACTTTCTCCAGAACACATTTGTTTGTTCCTTGACTGTCCACGGGAAATTCTTCTCCAACATCACAATTCAAAGGCATCAATTCTTCTTCTGTTATCCTTACTCATTGTCTAGCTTTTGGATGCATAACAAGTCACTGGAAAGACCATGACCTGAACCAGGCACACTGTAGTCCTCAGAAGGACATCATTGCTCATCAGTATTTTGGAGAGGTCCCTGACAGCATATTTACTCCACACAGCTCTTCTGATCTCCTGACTACTAGTATCAAGGGTGTTGATTATTGATCCAAGCAGGATTAAATCACTGGCCTCCTCAATCCTTTCTCCATCTATCATGAAATTGCCTGTTGGCCCAGTGGTGAGTGATGAGTTAGGAAAAGACGCACAAGATATTTTAGATCAGGGAAGTTTTTTTCAATAAGGTGACATATGGGCAGAGATCTGGAGGCAGTGATTAGGCCAGGAGATGGAGAGTTTCCCAGGCAGAAGGGGAAGATGACGCAGAGAATCGGGTAAGGGGAGGCACACTTGGTGTACATAAAAGGTGTCTGGGTGGAGACTTGGGGTTGCGATAGGTGAGGAAGCCAGTGAAGCAGGTAGGCAGGAGCAGTAACTCTGGATCCCCAGTGGGAGGGCCGGAAGCCTCAAGTAAACCTTGATAGATGCTCACCATGCTGGAGTCTCTCTCTCAAAGGTCAAAGGACTCCACCCAGAGCCCAGCTTACGGATACAACCCCGGGAACTGCAGGCCAATTTCCTGGAAGCTATAACCTCGCCCTTCCACTGTGCAATGGCAGTAAGTGTACTGCTATAGGTTCCAGAACCCTCTCTTGGGTGGCCCCAAAAGGGCTTCAATTAGCTACTTCTCCAAAAATTGACACAATAACTGTATCAATGGCTCAAGTATATCATCTCTATGGTGAGGATGGTACAGGTTAGGGCAGGGTTCAAACCTTTGTCCACAAGGTTGCTATGATGTGGTCAATCTGGTCGCATACAACAACAAAAATAACAACCACCCAGACTACCAGGATGAGAGCTAGCCACCTGATAGTGGTGTTCACTGTAGTTCCAACCCTGCTCTGTTCCAGTTTCTGCACTACTTTCCATCCCTCAACTGTCTTCTTACCCCTCTCCTGAGGTTTGATCTATTTGTGAGACTTGTTGAAAGGAACAGAGCTAGTGAGAGGAATTAGGGGCAGACAGACAACTCCTGCCTCATAATTTTGTCCAGGATCTACCTTGGGTCAACCTCTCCTGCCTTGGGAAATTCCTAACACTTGGTATGGACCAGGCACCGTGCTTTATGTGTGTTGAAGTTTCATTTTATCTTCCTACCTTCCCTCATTTTGCAGATGAGGAAGCAGAGACTCAGAAATGGGGAGGCATCTGCCTGAGGTCACACAGCTGGTAAAGGGGGTTGGGTGATGTTTTGGTTGAAACACAAACTTGTCTTTCCTCAGAACTGGATTTTTAACTCTTGTGGGTGGGCCACTAGATCTTTCCAAGAAAAACGATATGAGTGGAATGCTTTCTTTACTTTTGAACACATCAAGGCATTTGATGTTCAGCACAACAGAAAGAGGTCCTGGCTTGAGTCTTGTGCAGAGGAAGCTCTGTGGCTCCTGGCGTTGAGTCATCTGAGCGTCCTGCCTGCCTTGTTCACCCAGCAGAGATGCAGATCTTGGAAACTCTCCCACCATCCTCCTCCAGCGACGGCTCTGTGATGCCAGTATCCAAAATGGTACTGCTCTTCTGGCCTAGAGTTGCCTGATCCCAAAAGGGAAGGGGAGGGGGGCGCGTCCTGCCTTTGTAGTGTTTTCTACACTGTGTAAAAGTTCTTTTTCCTGGCTCTAATGTCTGGCTTCTTACATCAAATATTCCCTGAGAGCCTTCAAGATTACTGGGAACTATAAGCTGATTAGATCTGCCATGGGTTTCCTACAGCAATGACCACATTCCTTCCTGAGATGACTCCCCACATTCCTGTTTCCTTGAGGGCACACTCTGTGTTGCCCTAGCCCCCTAATTCCTCTTAAAGCCATGGCTTAGATGATGAAACTTGGTTTCACATACTATGGGACGTGTTAATGAAAAAGACATATTTGGGGAAACAGCCAAAAACGGGCCGTTTGAAAAAGACCATCTGAAAGGGACATTGAAAAAGAGGAAGACTCAGAAATTGATCGAGGCAGTGACTATGACAATGGGCTTGAGCATGGTGAAGGTTGTGAGGATGGCACAGGAAACGGCGAGGTTTTTCTCTCTTGTTCATAGGGTCACTGTGAATTGTAGTTGACTTGATGGCATCTAACAGCAATGACAGCCACCGATGAGGTACAGTCTCGGGCAGCTGAGACCCTTTGAGCAGTCAGAAGTCAGCTAGATTGAGGCGAGGGACTTCGTGCCAGACGAGTCTCCAGAAAGTTCGACCCAAAAGCAGGACATAGACCTCTTCTTGTTTGGCCCTGTAGTTCAAACAAACCAAACACAATTAAAATAATGACAGTGCCATTTCAGCAAATTGAATCCTAAGTGAAAATGTAAAGGCCATAAAAATCTTTCGTCGAGCATTCAAAATGCAAATTGTTTTCAATAAACTTTTTCCCCCCCAGAAAATTGTTCACATTTCCCATGCATAGTTCTTCAAGACACTCTGAGGAGTCTGGGACACTCCTGTATAATTGTTTAAGCCTGTTTTCTTTCACTTTCCAGATGTACAAATCATAGGGAAATTCAAGGCCCATTTTCCAAGAATAATGGCAAAAACACAGAACTGCACATAATTTCCCTTGAAATGTTTAGATGCATCAAGAAAGTAGAGGTTGGTTTTAGTTGTGGTCTTTTTGGGGTCTTTCCACTTCCTCACACCTCGCTCCAGGGAGAGTTCCATGCTGCACGGAGCAGGAGTGGAGACAGCTGACCCCAGACACTGCTTACCTGGTCCTGCTCATCCTCCCCAGGGGTCCTGCAGGACCATGGCTGCAGCTTGCTCTCATGAGATGTGCGACTTACAAGGTGTCACAATCACTTCTCTGCAAACACTCCTACAGCCTATGACAGTATCTGATGGAGTTCTGAAGGTGATGGAGGTGCAGTGGAGTCCTTTATCCAAATGAATGTTTTTTCCAAAGGCCTGAATGCACTTAATCCAGATGTGAATGGAGATTGTCCCTCCCTTGGAGTCCAGATGAAACCTCCCAGAGACTTCCCTCCCATCTCATCCAGTTTGCTTCTCTGGTCTGCTGAAGCCCTACAACGTGAGTGGCTTGTGGTCCTCTCGCCTTCTGGCTCCTGTATCCTATTTTCCATCATGTCTCTTATATCCATCCTAGTACAGAACTCAGCTGCTTTCCAGTTTCCTCATCATGATGAGAGTTTTGTGAGTTTTCAGAGCCAGTGAATATTTTTTTCAGAGATTACAGGAAAATACACTCCATCAGTGTGCTCATCCCTTGGTTTCTCTTCTCATAACCACTCCATTACTCTGGGGCTCCAGATTCTTCTGTCTGTATTAGGATGACCTGCAAGTGTCCGGCTCCACATGACCACAGTTGACTGGCTATGAAACACGCTCCTTCTGACTCCTGTAAAGCTTTGTCATTCACCTGCTGCTCAAGCTGGAGACCAGAGTTATCCTCACCTCCTCCTTCTTTTGGGACTCATATCTAAATACCAAGTGCTGTCTACTCTCAATATCTACTCTTAACTTCTTCAGGCTCGATACAGAATTTCAATGTAAGAGGGTTGTATTATGTTAATTTCTCAGAGCTGCTGTCACATAATATCACAAAATGGGCAGCTTATAAGAATGAAAAGGAACACTGTTGGAGTAGTTCAAGGTGTTTGCATCACTAACCCAAATCCAACCTCTTTGGAAATTTAAATCTACCAGTGGCTCTTTGAGAGAAAGATGGGCACTTCCTCTGGCATATATGTAGGTGACCATGGCTACTTTATAGGTGCTGGCCTAGGAAATTTTTCTTCTGCAGATACTAAGAGGTACGGATGCCTATGAGATGTGCTGGAGAAGAGTATTGAGCATACCAAGAACTTCCAAGAGAATAAAAAGTTCTGCTAAAGCAGGCTGCTCCTTGAAGGCCAGTATTTTGAAGCTCTGTCTTACGAACTTTGGGCATGTGGCCAGGAGGGACCAGTTCTTGGAGAAGGATATCATGCTCGAAAGGTGGAGGGACAGTGCAGGAGAGGAAAACCCCAGATGAGATGGATTGACTCAGTTACTGGGATAATGGAAGCAGGTGTGTCAGAGTTAGTGAGACTGGCTCAGGACAGGGCAGAGCTATTGTACATAGAGTTGCTATGTGTCACAGGTGACTCAATAGCACATAACAACAACAATAACCCAGACTGAGGAGCTCCTGGACTGTTAATATGCTCAGTTGCTTACTGGAAGGACACTGGATCGAATCCACCCTACAGCACTTCAGAAGAAAGACATGGTGATGTAATTCAGAAAAATTCTATGGACCATGGCTCTGTTGTGACACATGGGCGTTCACCATGAGTCAGAGGACATTCAATTACAATGAGTTTATCAAGATTGAGGGCTTACCTAGATAACAGTATGTTGCAGCTCTGACCTGCCCTTAGACTCTGTTACCACTGTTGTATCTCTAGGGTCTTCCAAAAGCCTCTCAGTAAATATGTGTTGAATGAATGGATTGTACCAAAGGTATGTTTCCTTGATCTCGTGATGTTTCATCTGGAAAAGAGACAGGCATGACGAGGCTGTGCATAATACATTACTTGGGGCTGTCTTGGGAGACTGAGGATTAGAGATATATGTAGAATGTCATGCATGGTGCCTCAGACCCAGTAAGCTCTCTCCGAAGAGTTGTTCCCAGCCCCTCTCCTTGTTCTTTTTTGTACCTGCATCTTCACCTCCACATTCCTGCAGAGAAATGAGTCAGGGACAATAAGCAGAGCATTCAGAGAAATCTGGTTTCTGCCCCTGGGAAGAAGGACTTTCTAACAGAATAGTCTAGGAAGGGAGCAGAAGCTTTGTGATGCCCAGCCCTGTAACCATGTGATGTTGGAGCAGGGCATCACTCGCCAGAAGGGGCAGGCAGAGGGTGGACCAGATGTCCTTCAGATTTCCTTCTCTCCCTGAAAGGCTCTGTAATGATTTCCATCTTTTTTTCTTTTTCTTTCTTAATTTCTTTTGTTGCCTTGATTTAAAATAGGTGTAGGGTTGTTGCAAATTCAAATATCAGAGAAATCTTAGGAAAATTATGTTGCTAGGAAACCAGATAGGTTTGGCACTCTTTTGAGAGGAATTTCCATGCTCTCACCATATATTGTTCCTGAGGTCTTGCCAAACCAAATTCCTAATCTGTGGCCAAATGCTGTTGGGCTAAAGGCCTTCCAAAAAATGGCCAAGGCTTAACATTTCTGAGCACCAAAAGCTACATCGGCTACTGCCTTTCCTGACATTTTAGGCATTAAAATATAAAACATAGGCTTTCAAGCATGCTTCTTGTTCTACTCAAAGTGTGCATTGATTCTGAGCATTTGGGGCTCTGTTGATAACACATGTAAAACTTCTAGATCAGGGTTTCTCAACCTTGGTAGTTTGACATTTTGGGCCAGAGTTCTTTTTTGGGTTGGAGAGGACTGTGTTGTGGATCTTAGGCTGCTTAACAGCATCCTTGGCCTCTGTCAGCTGGGTGCCAGGAGCATCTTTTCAGTTGTGATGACTAAAAATCTCCAGATATTTCCAAATGTTCTTTAGAGGACAAAATTACTCCTGGCTGAGAACCACTGGTGTAGATAAAATAAATGAAAACTAAGCCACCTGGATGTTTTGCTGGTCCAGATACTAAGCAAAATACAACTAAACCCAGCTCTTTTGACCTTATTATTATTGTTGTTATGTGCTGTTGAGTCACTTGTGATGCTATGTACAAAAGCCCTAAATCCTGCTCTATCCTGTGCCAACCTCACTGTCTCTGACACACCTACTTCCATTACCCCAATCACTGAGTTAATCCATCTCATAGAGGGTCTTACTCTGCTGCACCTTCCTTCCGCCTTGCCAAACATGATATCCCTCTCCAAGGATTGGTCCCTCCTTACAACATGCCTAAAGTATGTCAGACGAAGCTTCAGAATCCTTGCCTCCAAGGAGCAGCCTGATTTCAACTTCTCTAGAACAACCATGTTTGTTCTCCTAGCAGTCCATGGTTTATACAACACTGTTCTTCAGCACCACAGCTCAACGGCATCATTCTCTTTCTATAATCCCTATTCATTGTCCATATCTCTGATGCATAGCACACAATTGCGAAGACTATGGCCTGTATCAGGCACACCTTAGTCTCCAGCCTGATGTCATTGCTCTTCAGTACTCTGGAGAGGTCTCTGACAGCTGACTTTCTCAGAACAATATCATTACTAACACATGCAAGCAAGATTCTGCTGAAAATTATCCAAAAACAACTGAAGCAACATGTCAACAGAAAACTGCCAGATGTAGAGGCTGGTTTTAAAAGAGGCCATGGTACTAGGGATATTATAGCTAATGTTAGATGGATCTTGGCAGAAAACAGAGAGTATCAGAGGAATGTCTACCTGTGCTTCATTGACTATGCAAAGGATTTTGACTGTGTGGATCACAACAAACTGTGACTGACTCTGAGAATGGAAATCCCAGAACATTTGCTTATACTTATGCGAAACCTATACTTGAGCCAGGAGGCAGTCGTCAGAACAGAGCAAGGAAACACTGCATGGTTCAAAATTGGGAAGGGTGTCTGACAGAGATGTATTCTGTCTCCATACCTTTTCAATCTGTATGCAGAAAAGACCATCCGGGAGGCTGGGCTGTATGAGGAGGAATGTGATATCAGGATTTGAGGAAGATTCATCAACAACCTGTGTTATGCAGATGACACAACCCTGCTTGCTGAAACTGAGGAGGACCTGAAGCACTTGCTGCAAAAGATCAAGGACTGCAGCCTTCAATATGGATTGAAGCTCAACATCAAGAAGACAAAGATTCTCACTGCTGGGCCAATTGGCAGCATCAGTATGGATGGTGAAGAGATTGAGATTGTTCACAGTTTTAGTCTGCTTGGCTTGGCTCCACAGTCAACACTCTTGGTACCAGCAGCCAGGAAATCAAGAGATGAATTTGACCTTATTACTTGAGCTTAAAAGGAACTGGTAGTGCAACAGTTAAGTACTTGGTTAGTGTCTCAAACCCATCCAGTGAGTTTCTCCACTGATCTAGCAGTCTGCTCCTCCAAAGATAATAACCAAAACCCCCTGTGTGGGAGTTCTGTTCTGGGACATGGGGGTGCTCCAGGTTATAATCAACTCAACTGCACCCGAGAACTACCTGTATTTAGGAGGCAGGATCACATGGTGAAACAGATCAAGGACTTAGGAGTCCAATGGCCTAGATTAAGAATCCTGAGTCTCCCAGCTCTAACTTAGGAACTTTTATTAGACCCTGGTGGCACGGTGTGTCAAGCATTGGGCTGCTAGTTTATAGGTCAGTGAGTTGAACCCATCAGCTGCTTTGGGAGATGAAGATACAACAGTCTGCTCCCATAAAGACTGGGCACCCCTGTGTGTGGGGGGGCAGTTCTGCTCTGTCCTTCAGGGCCATTATGAATTGGAATTGACTAGATAGTAGTGGATACAGGTTTGGGTTTTTTAAACTTTAATATCTTCATCTGTGAAATGGTGGTATTGACAATACTTTCTTATTGGGTGATTGAGAGGATTAAATGACATAAAGTTTGCAAAGTGTTTGCCACAGTGTCTGACATTTAACCAGTCCACGATTCATGCAGCTTGTAACTGTTTTTGAGAAAAACAAAACCAAAACTTCTGAAATCTATTCTTTGGCACAGAGCATGAACAATTTGCATAAATTTTATACTAGGCAGGACATACTAACTACTATAACAACCAACTCTGGATTTGTTGTTGTTGTTATGTAATATCAAGTCACCTGTGACTTACAGAGACCCTAAGTACAATAGCTCTGGACACTGCCCTATCCTGAGCTAATCTCAATGACTCTGACATACTTACCCTCATTAACCCTGTTATTGTGGCACTCTATCTCCTCTGGGGTCTTCCTCTCTTCCTCTGCCCTCCACCCTTCCAAGCATGATGTCCTTCTCCAAGGACTGGTCCTTCCTGGCAACATGCCCAAAGTATGTGAGATAGGGCTTCAAAATCCTTGTCTCCAAGGAGCACCCTGGTTTCACCCTTTCCAGGACAGACCTATTTGTTCTCTTGGAAGTCCATGGTATGTTCAATACTCTTCTCTAGCACCACAACTCACAGGCATTATTTCTTCTTCTGTCACTCTTGGTCATTGTTTAGCTCTCTGACACATAGCAAGTAATTGCCAAGACTATGGCCTGGATCAGGTGCACCTTAGTCTCTAGATTGACACTGTTGCTCTTTAGCATCCTGAAGAGGTCCCTGATAGCAGATTTTCTCAGTACAATCAATCTTTTAATTTCCTGCCTGCTGGTGGCAAGAGTATGGAACTGAGAAAGCTGAAATTATTAATAAGCTCAATCTTTTCTACATCTATCATGGTGCTGCCATTTGGCTCAGTAGTAAGAATCATTTTTTTAAAGTTGAGCTTCAATCCATATTGAAGGCTAGAGTCATTGACCTTCTGCAGTAAATGTCTCGGATCCTCTTGGTGAGAAAGGTCATGTCATCTGCATAATTAGGTTGTTGATAAGTCTTCCTCCAATCCTGATAACACATTCTTCCTTATAAAGTCCAACCTCTGCATATAGATTGAAAAGTTCTGGAGACAGGACACACCCCTGACATACTCTTTTCCTGATTTTGAACCATACAATATTTCCTTGCTCTGTTCTGATGACTTCTTCCTGGTCCAAGTATTGGTTTCATGCGGATTTTCATATGTTCTGGGGGTCCCATTCTTCTCAGAGTCAGCCACAATTTGTTGTGATCCACACAGCCAAATGCCTTTGCATAGTCAATGAAACACAGATGGACATTCCTCTGTTATTCCCTGCTTTCAGCAAAGATTCATCCAACCTTGGCTACTATGTCCCTAGTGCCACAACCTCTTTTAAACCTACCTTGTACAGTTCTCTGTTTATGTACTGTTCAGGTTGTTTTCCAATAATTTTCAGCAGAATCTTGATTGTGTGTGATATTATATTTTTTTATAATTTCCACTTTCTGTTGGATTACTTTTTTTAAAATGGATACACATATAGGTCTCTCCTAGTCAGTTGGCCATGTAGATACTGAATAAAATGAAAGCTTTTATGTATGTATGTATGTATGTATGTATGTATGTATGTATTTATTCATTCATTTATTTAGTCAACCCAAATAGTTCAACACTGATGTCTCTGGTAGGGTTGCTTTTTCTGGACAACTCAGTTTTAAACAGCCACTCCTAGACTACTTCTGTCTTGTGGCTCTACCTTCTTTAGGATCTTGGTGTTCTTTCCACTTGGCCTCTTTTGAAAGAAAATGCAGATTCATTTGTGGGATGGTTTTTGTGGGCCAGACTGAAGAAGATGTATATCATTTTTATCCATAATCCATTGTCAGAACTCAGTCACATGGCCTCCTATAACTGCAAAGGGGCCTGGGAAAACTATTCTAGTGGAAGGAAAGTGAATGTAGTAAACAATCTTGTTTTTATACATTCACATGAAAGGCATTATTTGGTGCAGTTGGATTCCTGTTTATAACTAGGATGAGCCTCTAATACTTGGAAGGGGAGGATAAAAGTAAAATTTGTTTTAGTGTGAAAAAAATGCATGCTGCCCTGCAACAATAGCTGTTGAATATTGAGCTGACTTGAAGGTCCTATGGCCTACAGCAAATTCACAGAAATCTCCATTGCTGTCAATACTGAGTTTCACTCCATTGCTAGCAAAGCTCCTTTATTATGCACATTTAAATACAAAGAAGCTCTTAAAAGCCAAGTTTGTGGTTTTCTTTATTTATACTTCTATGCTCTATCTTGGCTCTACAGTCAACACTCTTGGTACCAGCAGTCAGGAAATTAAAAAACAAATTGCAATGGGAAAGTCTGTTCTCAGAGACCTCTCCAAAGTACTGAAGAGCAACAATGTCAGCCTGGAGACTAAGGTGTGCCTGATCCAGGCCATGGTCTTTGCAATCACTTGCTATGCATCAGAGATCTGGACAATAACTAGGGATGATAGAAGGAGAGTTGATGTCTTTGAGCTTTAGTGCTGGAGAAGAGTATTGAATATACCATGGACTTCTAGGAGAACAAACAAGTTTGTCTTAGAGAGGGTAAGCCAGGCTGCTCCTTGAAGGCAAGGATTCTGAAGTTCCGCCTTACATACTTTGGACATGTTGGACATGTTGCAAAGCAGGATCAGTCCTTGGAGAGGGACGTCATGCTTGGAAGGGTGGAGGAACAGCACAGGAGAGGAAGACCCTAGATGGATGGATTGATTCCGTCACTGGGGTAATGGGGATAGGCATTTCAGAGACAATAAGATAGAGCAGGGCTTAAGGCTACTGAACATAGGGTCGCTATGAGTCGCAGGTGACTCCATGACACATAACAACAACAACAACAACAACAACAACCTCTATCTACTTGGATTAGATGGCTTCTGATTCTGTATCCCTTTTTGCAACACTTACAGTGTGTTTTACTTTCTGTGTGATGTGAATATCCTGGTCTCTGATAAGAGAAGACATGAGGCTGCCACTCAAAAGGTGAGTTGGAGTTGGTTTCTGTGTCAGTGGGTTTGGTTTTGGTGTGTTCTTTTAATTTCATTA
Organism: Elephantulus edwardii; assembly: GCF_000299155.1. Lineage (NCBI taxonomy): Eukaryota > Metazoa > Chordata > Mammalia > Macroscelidea > Macroscelididae > Elephantulus > Elephantulus edwardii. The sequence goes on from NW_006399914.1 coordinate 6,901,936, forward strand.
TTAATATCCTATGGAGCAGAAAGTCTTGTGGAATGGCCTTTGGAAAAATTGGATTTGAGTTTGCGCAGGACAAGTTAAACCTGTGCTTCAGGGAGGAAATTCTGGTGATAGCTTCAAGGGGGTTGTAATAGAGAACTAGGTTTTGGGGAGAAGGCTTCTGTTGCAATCCAGGTGAGCATATGAAGGCCTCAATCAAGGCTGTGACAGTCGGTTGGTAGAAGAAGGGCCAGAGATTTCAGAGGCATTTTGTAGGCTGAATTACTTGGGTCTAGCATTAAGTGGGTGTGGGAATGAGAATCCCAGGGTTCTTCAGCTTGTACGACAGAACGCATTAGGTGCTAGAAGCTGAAAGAGTGAGCTAGGGGTTTTGAGGGAAACAGATGAATCCCTCAGATAGGTGAGACTATCCTGGGGAAAGATGTGAAAGAAAAGCATAGAAGGCCTAAGGCTTAACTGCAGAGAACCCATCAGAGAGGGTTTAGAAATGAGTAGTCAGAGAGGAGGGAGGTGGGCTCGGGTGAAGGTGTGCAAGGGAGCCACTACAGATGACAAATGTTGCCGAGGGCACAGACAGGATGAAAAGGGAAAGCCCCCAGTGGATTGAACCTAGAGTTAAGGGCACATCTGATATGGTGGAAGAACGGAAGTCAGATTTAAAGGCATAGAGAGGTGATGGAAGCAACAGGTGCAGGCAAATCTCCGAAAGCTTGGCTGGACTGCAGGGAGTGAAGGAAGGTGTTGTTGAACGTCATTGAGTCATTTCTGACTTGTGGTGACCCCATGTGAGAAAGCAGAACTGTTCCATAGATTTTCTTGTCTGTAAACTTGAAGGAAGCAGATCAGCAAGTCTTTATTCTGCAGAGCCACTGGGTGGGTTTGAACTACTAACCATTTGGTTTCCAGCTGAATGCTTAATCTTTTGTGCCATTCCTTAGAGGAAGATTTAGGAAGAGAATGCTGGACCTCTGTCTAGGAGAGACAGGGATAAAAGGAAGATAAGTGTTCTGGGAAGAAGATTCCTTCTTTGGAAAGGAGGCAGCAGGCAATGTTGGGGAAAGTACAGAAAAATCACGAAGTTCAAGTCAGGAACATGAAGCAAGTTCTTTCTTTTTAGGGATATAGACAGTAGGGCATCTGTTAGGAGACAGCAGGTGGAAGGCATGTTTAAGGGGTGGCGGTGCTTGTGAAGAGATGCTACAAAGCTGTCAAAGTTCGTTCTACAATTAGGGTTTGTGTATTTTTCCCCCCAATGAAAGTACCTTTAATTGATACTTCTTGTGAATTGATACAAGAGTAACAATACTTATACAAATTCTAAGTACTCAGAAAGAAAGAAATATAAGTGTAATTTGCCCATAATCCCACATCCCAGAAATAATCACCGTTCAGTATGTACAAAGCTCTCTCTCTCATTATAAAAATATACTTCCTGCTTTGCACTTTCCTTAAAAAACCAACCACCGTATTTTGTCCTCTTTTCACATGCATTCATGGGATATTTATCTCTTCATTATTTTACTTCTTTGTTACTTTCATTCTTTGTATACAACACAAACTCCTGTTCTTTAAATTACATGGGTTTCCCCCCAAGATGTTACAACCTAAATGGAGGTGAATTCATCCAGGACTTGAGAAACAGAAAAAAAAAATGCTGAAGACAGAAAAAAAGACATCTTTGGTGTCATCTTTGAAAAGAATTTCATTGTTCACAGTTTTTCCTATTATGATTCCTTTAGGAGGTACTTGTTCTCATTTTTATGTCTAAACAATTCCTGCAGAATCATCTTCAGGATAATAATTTCATATAATATGTTGCTATTGTATTTCAAATAAAAACATACTCCCTCCTGATCCGAGATACAGAGAACTCAGAATCACTTACATGACACTCCTGCCAAAAGAGCATAACCTGGATCCCATGATGATGAAGCATCAGACAAATCTAAATTAGGAGCTGCTGCCTACAAAATAACTAGCATCCTAACAACTTCTGTGTGTGTGTGTGTGTGTGTGTGTGTGTGTGAGAGAGAGAGAGAGAGAGAGAGAGAGAGAGAGAGAGAGAGAGAGAGAGAGAGAGATTGAGATTGAGCCTAAAATGTCAAAGTAAAAAATAAAAAATGGCCTGAAAACCTATAAATATGAACCCTTTCATTTTTCTTTTACTGTCAGAATACCTGGACATGGTAGTTTTAAATGTTTATTTAGAATTGGCTGACTCATGACTCATTAACCTTCAGAAAAATTACAAAAATTCAGCCTTGTTTGTCAGTGTTTCTGATCACTCACCACCTCTCATGCCCAGCGCTGATGACGCACAATCCCTCAGCTCACCATCCTCCCACACTTGTCTTCCCTGCATGGAATTTGCCCATCCATCCACTGGCTCCCAACCATCACAACACTGTGTCATAGCTCATCTATCTAACCACCATTTCACATGGATCTGTGCAGGGTTCTCAAAGCAGTTAGGATCTTAGAGAAAAGTCAACATTTCATTGTCAGGTATCCAATTAAAATGGACATTTTCCTAAAGCTCCACTCTACCCTCATTACTTTATCTTGCTGGATAAAATATATTTAAAGTCTCTATTTTTTTAAATTTAAATAAATTTTTTATGTTATACTGATTTACTTACAAAGTTCATATACATTATCTTCACACTGGATCTTTCCCATTTCCTTTACCCATCTCTTCCTCAACCCATCAAATTGTGTGACCCTATGATTAACAGTCAACCCTTCCTGCCACCATTATCTTCATTCCTCTGTTCCCCTCTTCCTCCCCTTGGATTCTCATACATGTTCTACAATAATGGTCTTATACAGTATTTGTCCCTATAGGACTGAGTTAGTTCACTGAGTATGATGCTTGCCAGTCCCTCCCAAGTAGGTAATGATTTACAAAATCATTGCTCCTGCATGCTGTGTAGTATTCCATCATATGAATATACCATAATTTCTCAACTCATTTGATTGTTTTTGGACATTTGGGCTGCTATGAACGTTGGTGTAAAAGTCTCTGTTTGTGCCTCAGTTCTCATTTTCTTTCTTTTTTTTTTTTTTTAGTTCTCATTTTCTTAGGTTATATTTTCATAGATTATATTCCAAGCAGTGGAATAGCTGGGTCATATGGAATTTCTATGTTCAGCTTTTTAAGGAAATACCAAATTGTCTTCCAGAGTGGTTGTACCATTTTGCAATCCTACCAACAGTGTATAAGAGTTCTCTCTCTACATCCTCTCCAACATTTACTACTTGCTGTACTATTAAACTTTGCCACTGCTACTGGTGTGAGATGGTATCTCATTGTGATTTTGGTTTGTATCTCTCTTACTGCCAGTGATCTTAAGCATTTCTTCATGTGTCTGTTGTCCATCTGAATATCTTCCTCTGGGAAAAGTCTTTCCAGGTCTTTTACCAATTTTGTAATTGTGTTAGTCTTTTTCCTTGTGGAGGCCCTGTAGGATTCTGTAAATGTTTTTGTTTTATTTTAATGATATATTTTATTTTTCACAATATCTTTGCTGATGACAGTTAGATAGATAGTGGCTCAAAGAAAAGAATACAAGAAAGAAGTCTATTTGTGCTCTATTGACTATGCAAAAACTTTTGGCTATGTGGATCATAACAAATTATGGCTGACATTGAGAAGAATGGAAATATCAGAACACTTAATTGTGTTCATGCAAAACCCATACCTATACCAAAAATCTACTGTCCAAACAGAGCAAGGATCAAGAAAAGTGTGCATCAGGTCTGTATCTTTCCTCCATACCTATTCAATCTGTGTGCAGAACAAATGATTCAAGAGCTGGATTTTATGAAGAAGAATGTGGCATCAGATTTGGAGGATGACTCATCAACAATCTGGGTTATGCAGATAACACAACAATACTAGCTGAAAGTGAAGCAGCCTTGCAACGCTTGCTACAGAGGATCAAAGACTTAGGCCTTCAATTTCGTTACACTTCAACATTAAGAAAATTATTATTATTATTAATTTTTTTTTTGCTACCAGGCCAATAGGAAACATCATGATATATGGAGAAGAGCCAAAAAGTGTCAATGATATTTCACCTTATTTTGATCCACAATTAACACCCTTGGGACTAGCAACCAGGAAATCAAAAGATAGATTGACTGGGCAAGTCTACAATCAAGGACTTCTCCAAAGTACAGAAGAGCAACTAACTGATGTTAGTTTGAAGACTGAGGTGAAGACTGATCCAAACTAACATCTTTTCAATTACTTGCTATGCAGCTGAAAGTAGGACAATGAATAAAGATGACAGAAGAATTGATGCCTTTGAATTGTGATGTTAGAGAAGAGTACTGAATCATCTATGGACTGCCAAACAAACAAACAAATATGTCTTAGGAAAGGTGCATCCAGCGTGCTCCTTGGAGGCAAGCATAGTGAAACTTTGTCTCTCATACTTTGAGCATGTTGTTAGTAAGGGTCTTGGAAGAGGAAAGCATGTTTGGAAAGGGGAAGGTCCATGAAGACCTTCAATGAGATGGCTTGATACAGTGCCTGTAACAGTGGATTGGATTCAGACCCATCATTCATAGGGTTGAAATGAGTTAGAGTCAACTTAATGAAACTTAACAACCCCCCACTACCATGTAGACATTAGACATACGGATCTGATCTTTAAGGGTGCTTGTGGTTATTTTTGTTAGTTGTTGCTGAGTCAACCCTCAATTTGTAGTGACCTCATGCATGATTGGAAGATGTGACACTTAGTCCTGTGCCATCTACATGATTGCCTTTGAACCTAACTGTTGCTATAAAGGTTCTGTTATTCATAATCATTCAGTAGTTACCTCTGTTTATAGGATAATCTGAAGATTCTTTAAATCTTGCTATTCAAGTTCCCTGCATCACTGCTAGTCTGGGTTCTTCCAATGTAGCATAAACTCCCCTCTCCAACTCACCTGGCACACTTACTGTCCCTCCTACTCAGCTGTGCTTTACATATGCTAGGTACCTTTGTCTACTTTCACCCATTGAGAGAACTATTTCCTCTCAACTCTTTGATTTACTTAAAATTTTGCTTAATAAGTATTTGGAAACTGATTCCACTCTTGTTTCCCATGGATTTGCTCATTTTATGTTTTTAGATTTCAACTTGAAGAATGTTAGTCATCTCTTCTTCCTGGGATATCATGACCCAAGGCTGTAGTGCCACAAACATGTGGCCTGCACCATAAAGCAAACATTTGCTGCTAGCCAAATCGTCAGTTTTTATTTTTCAAAAGAAAATAATCTAGGGATAGATGTTGCCCTGGATGTGCTCACCAAGTTGTGCCAAGAATCTGGAGAACAACGATTTGGCCAACTGACTGGAAGAGATCTATATTTGTTCCCATTCCAAAAAAAGGTGACCCAACTGAGTGTGGAAACTACAGAACAGTGTCATTGATTTCACATGCAAGCAAGATTCT
>NW_006399914.1:6908735-6964747 GCF_000299155.1 Elephantulus edwardii
CAGTAAGGAGTTGCCCTGGCACCCAAAGGCAAGCAGGTTGAATCCACCAGTTGCACAGCAGAGAAAGATGAATCATCTCCTCCTGTGTAATTTACAATCTCTGAAAATCTGCTGGATGATCAGTTATAAGTCACTTCTGTTTTTATGACACCTGACAACACACAACGTATTTAAAGATCATATTTTAAAGCCACATTTAAAGAAGTCAATGTTTAAAGGAAACTTTTAAGGAAAAACAATGTACTATATCTTGCTTTATCGGAAATCCTGTTTGAACCTCCGGGAGTGAAAAGATTCTTCTTGCTATTTTTTTTTTTTTTTTGAGAGGAGAAAGTCAGGCCTTTAATAATTATAATAAAAAATAATAATAAAAAAAGCTTAAACAGCAACGCAACATTTTCTCCCTCTTTAAAGTGATGGATTAACAGCTGGCAGAGGATGCAATGACTCAGAATGAAAATAAAAACAAAAATAACAAATATAAAAACAAGCCAACCCTTGGAACAACCCACACTGTCAATGACTTTCCGCACATAACTGAACAAGCAGTCAACCGTCGACCACCTGCGGAGAACACCATGGACGTCCATGGTTCTTGAGAGTGTGTGGTTTTTGTTTTTTGTTTAATGGTAAAATAAAATAGGACACAAATAAAGTTGTACGTAAAAGTCAATGTCTACACTCCATGAAGGCGATGCAGTTGCAGCTCAAAGACGCAGCAGCCGGACCACAAAGTGAAATCTGGTTGCCTGTCTTGCCTCTTCCCCGGACGCGGAATTTTGGCCCATCGGTCTTCTTGCTATTTTGATCTTTGTTTTTATTAGATGTATTCCAAATCTTTCTGGGCTGTGTATTCCTTGGCGTTAGAAACTTCAAGGGTCTTCTGATAGTTTCCAACTTAATCACAGAGAGATCTTTGTTTTTCTAGATCTCTGAGTCATTCCTCGCATAATATCAAAGGAAAGATAACCAGTTGCCATTGAGACAATTATGACTCATGGCAATCTTATAAGTGACAGAGCAGAACACTTCTTCCTCGGATTTTCAATGACTAATTTTTCAGAAGTAGATCTCCAGGGTTTTCTTCTGAGCCATTTATGTGGAACTGAACCTACACCCTTTCATTTAGCAATCAAGCTTGTAATCCCTTCATACCATTCAGGAACTCAAAAGAAAAGATGTTGTTGTTGTTGTTAGGTGCCATTGAATTAAACCTCTCAACAACAGATCTGAACTTTGCCCTATTTGGTGCTGTCTTCACAATATCTGCCATGCTTGCCATTATAATAGTCACTGTGTCAATTCATCTCTTTGAAGGTCATCCTCTTTTACTGATCCACTAGTTTTCCCAGTGTGATGTCTTTTTCCAAATTCTTTGTCACCAAGGAGCAACCTGGTTTCACCCTGTCTAGGACAGACCTGTTTGTTTTCTTAGCTGTCCATGGTATGTTCAATACTATTCTCCAGCATCACAACTCATAGGCATCAATTCTTCTGTTATCATTCATTACCAAGCAGTGATTTTAATTTAAGTAGTTGGCAGATCACATACACAGAAACAGCTACAAGAGACTCTGGATTACCTCATTCAACACCCCCTTTCCATTTTTCTGATAAAGAGGCTGAGTTTAGGTGATTCACCCAAGGCCACATAGAGAGGCAGTGGCAGGGCTAAAACGGGAGCTCAGGTCCCTTGACTCACAGGGTTACTTTGGCTACATCAGGAGTCCACCTCCTCTTTTTCAGGAAACACTGCCTTTCTTGGCTCCAGCTGAGGTTGCCCTGAGCAACTCCTTGGCAATGGTTTTGCTCACAGCCCTCCTAGTCAAAAGGCCTTCTAGAAACGGTTTCCTGTAAGGGTTCTTCCTATAGAGCACTTTATACATCTTTTTCGTATTCTTGTGGGAGAGTCTTCAGATTAGGAACAATTTCCTTACTCATTTCTTTGTTTGCAGCATGCCTTTAATTTTCCCTTCTAGTTTTCTTTTTAATTGAATGCAAGGTTCTGAACTAGTTCATTCTGGTTTGACCCCTCTGCTGAGAATAAGCATTTCTACTCCAGATGCATGGAATCAGAATCTACATTTTAACACAAGGCCCTTATAAGAGGATCTGTAAGAATCACCCAGGGATCTTGTTAAAATATGAGTCTGATTCAGTATATCTGCCATATAAATGCAAATTCTCAGCAGGAAATCAAACTGGGAGGAACAAACCAAAGCCCTGATTGAATGTTGCAATATCTTTTGATGAAAAACATTCCTTTTACTAATTTTTAACCCTTTCATTGACAATCAAGACATGAATGGATGAAAAAGAGCATACAAAAAAAATTTTGACTTGGCAGATTGTTGTAAGGTGAACATCCTTCAACATCCAGGTGAAGAAATAGAATTATATCACCCACTCCCCCTTCCCGAAACCTTCATATGAACTCCATCTGAAGCACAACCTCCTTAATTTCTCTTAAAGTAACTACAGTCCCAACTTTTAAGGTAATCTCTCCCTTGCATATCCTTACATTTTTATTAGCCAAGAGCATCCCTTCTATGCAGATTTGTTTCAATTACAAAATTTTAGGTTCCCCCTTACCTCTTTTATAATACATGTGGAGATCCTTTCTTCCACAATGTCCTCAGGGATATTGGAATGATGGATGTAGGCTCTCATAATTACTCATTCCTTTTATCCCACACAACACTTCCAGTCGTTTTAGGACAATATCAACTATACTACTTATGCTCACTGACAGTATTAAAGGCAAGTGTGTGCGCATATGTTTTGAGTTTGCAAAGCTCTTCTCATTCTCCCTCTAAAGAAAGAGCTTTCCCTGTATTTACATTGTCAGATAAACAGTCATTGTTTAGAATACTCTCTACCTGTTGCAGGTTGAATTCACTGGGAAGCAGGCATTGGAATTGAGATTAGCAACCAGCAAGTTTATTAGGGCATGATCTAGGGATCAAAACCAATGTGAAGGAATTAAAAGAAGAAGATTTAGGTAGTGGCAGAAGATTGTTATTTTAAACTCCTCAAAGTTTCCTTGCATTATGGTGTTTAGCTTTTATTCTCTTGGCTTTTCTTTGCTACCATCAGTATTTGTTCTTTAATTGCAAATCCTTCCCTTCTTTATTTTCTTATTTAATTCTCCTCATCCCCCTTCCCACAATAATTAATGGGCACACGGCTTGAGGTTGGGCTGTCTCCTGATACATTCCTTTAGAAAGCAGATAGGTTTCTTCTCAGAGGCATCCATGAGTGATAAACTTGTCATTATCCTGTTGTGGGCAGGATATTAAGGCTGTTGCTGCCTTACCAGTCTGAGGTGATTCTGTCCAATCATGCAAAAGCACTGGGCCCCCAGAAAGAAAGAAAAACAAACCACAAAAATATCCATTCCAGTGGAGTAGATTCTGATTCATAGTGACCGTCCAGTGGGTTTTCCAAGACTTTATATCTCTGTGGGAGGAGTGGTCATCTTTCTCCCAAACAGGCTAGTGGATTTTTAAAAATAGAACTTCTAACATAAATAATTGCCTTTTAGATGTTCATATTCCAAGTGCATAACTAATTATGGGAGTTTCCTTCCCTATATCACCCAGAAAGTCATTTGAACTCAAACTAGATCCAAAGCCAAGACGAACTTGGCACCATATGATATCACATTCCAGAACTTTGAAGACTGGGAGGGCGAGCTTTGGAACTCATGCTTAAGTTTCTCTTTTTTCACTATGGAAACAGAGACCATAAGAGTTGAAGTCATCTGCTCCAGGGCACACAACTAGACAGCAGACAGAGAGCTAGGACTAGAGGTCCAGGTATCTAATGCCCAGTCCTCTGCTTTTTCAACTTTGACAAACTGTTTTTACTCCTGCTATCTTGGTAGAAAAGAAAAGTGTCAGTTTGCCACATAAAATTGGGAGAGTATTGCCAAGTGGTGTTTAATCCATACTCAGGCCTCTTTCCCCCCTCTCCCAAACTGTCAGAGAAATTATCAAAAGAAAATTATTGGAAAGTGTTAGCCAGTATTAAGGCTTCCAAGCCTACAAGCACAGATGTCCACTGGCAAAGTTGAAATAAAATGGAAGAGATAAAACTTGTTTTGTTTTCTAGGCCCTGATAATAAAAAATTCTTGCTGCATATGAGTGCTCAAGCCCAGCCTCCTCTCCCTTATTATTAAACAAAAGCACGATACAACAAAAATAGAAACTAACGCAGAAATCTGTTCTAGTTTCTTCTTTTGTGTACCAATGTTTTTGTTGGGGGAAAAAAAAATCACATTATGAAATGTCCATTAGAATAGCTTATCTTTCTGGGTCCCAATTTAAGTATTAAACATATGAAGGGATAGTCCATTGTCAAGCAGGGCAGTATGGAAATCCTATCTCCTTTGTTCGCTGTACTTGTTCCCCTCAACTAATTAAGGGAAAACAAAGACTGACCAAGATACAAAATAATGCTGCTCTAAGAATGTGGACTTTGGAGCCAGATGTCAGGGTTCAAATATTAGCTCTGTCATTGATTAGTATTCTGTGTCTGGGCAAAACACTTAACCTGTTGATTCTTCCTTTTCCTTATCTGTGAAACAGATGATACTAGCGTCTGCTTCCCAGGAAAGGGAGCTCTGGTGGTCTCCTCTGTAGGAAGTTGTGATGCCAACCCAAAGGCCATGCCCGTCCTAAGGTTCAAGTTCACTAATGGCTCTGTAAGGGGAAAGAAGAACAAACTGCTCTCATTAGACTGACAGACTCAGAAACCTGCGTGGAGGGGGAGGGCAGGAGCAAGTTGGTTTTAACTCAACAGCAATGAGTAAGTGAGTGTGCACCTTTCAGGAGTATGTGGAGGACTCAGGACACACAGGCTCAGCATCTAGTTTGATAACTGTTAATTGGACCATTGTAGCAGGAGAAGAAGGGGTGTAGATGACTGAGGACCTGAGTGAGAGTTTGGGAGAACTGCTGGTGAGAGCTTTGTTGTGAGCAGGGTGAGATGAAAACAGGAAACGTCCATCAGCAAACAAATGGCTAGAGAAGCTGTGGTATATTCGCACAATGGAATACTATGCTGCATTAAAAAACAAGGAACTCATGCAATATTATTCAAAATGGTTGACTCTGGAGAACATTATGCTGAGTGAAATATCCCAGTCACAAAGGGACAAACATTACATGATGCCACTGTTGTAGAATGGGACTGTCCTTGGGGTTGGGGAGAGACTGAGTAAGATGAGTTCAATGATGTGTGCTGCACTGAGGTGGAGGAGGAAGGGAACTGTTTAAAAGAGATATATAACTGGGTGTTTATGTCATCACAGGAGTCTAGAGCGAGGGCTGCATGGTGGAGGGGACCTGGGGGGGGTTTGTGGAACAATGAAAGAATCTTTTCTTTTACTTTTCCATAATTTTTGACTCATGTACTTATAACTTGTTAGTCAAATTTGTGTCTTCTAGGTTGCAACACCCCCATGATACATCTTCAAGGATATGAACATGTATTGCCAAGCACAATCAATAAGAGTGCATCTAAATTCCAAAATCAATCTCCATAATAGTCTATGTGTTTCCTACTGCCAAAGGGGCCCTTTAGAGTAGTGAGAGAAGATCTTCACCCTGAAACCCACAGCGTCCCTTTTCAGCAGGAAGTAGCTAAGAGAATACGCCATCCCCTTTTCCTTATGACTCAGGGTGAAGTCTCTCTCAGGGAGGAGTGATAGGGAATGGCAAAGGACACACTGACAAAGAAGATTAATCAGAACTGGCTTTGACAAGCACTGAGGCATTTGGACAAGAACAAACTGGGAGGAGGGTAGAGAGAATGGTGCAGTGGTGAATGAATGGAAACCCAAAATCTCTGTAAATGTTTATGAAAATTAATAAAATATAATTATAGAAAAGAAAAAAAAAAACAGGAAACGTGCATGAGAGACCAGGACCGGCTTGCTGTTGAGCTTCAAAAGGTATCTGCAACTTGGTAGGAGACCCCATGGGTCCAGAGTCTCGGATTTGTAGACTCAGATGTTTGATATCATTAAAGTATCCATGGGGTAGAAGAGGTTCTAGAGTGCAGTCTACAAAGTACTGACTAATTTCAGGGTCACAAAGACTTCTACTTCACAAACACTAAATTCTGATCCAGGTTCTTATGCGTTTCTGGGACCATGGTCACCTCATTTAGTCTTTCTAATCCTTAGTTTCTGTATTTGTAAATCAGGGATAATAAAACTATTCTTTTAAAAGTGTACTGATGATTACAGATAGTTTCCATTGAACTACTGGAATATTTAGGTACTCCTAAAGAAGTTACTATTAGCTGAAGAATTGAAGGGACTCTTGAAAGTCACAAGCAACAGAACCATAAACTAGGATGAGAATTAATTAATCACAGGCGGTAAAATACCTTTCCATATGCCAGAGGACTTATGATTGTGTTCTAGGATCCTATTTTTCACCTTACACTTCTTGGGATATTGCATCGCTGCATCAACAACCTGAGGGCTACCTAATGAGTAGGAAATAGAACCACAGAAAAAGAGCATATGCATTGGCTCCTGCACATGTCCTGGGCCCTCATCCCTGCCTACTTCAGACACCTATGACTCTCTGCAAACTCCCCCACCCCTGGGGGCTTCTTTCTGGCCTTGACAGTACTTTCAGCTTCCACTTGAGTGTCTCTAAAAGTGCCTGAGAGTTATTATTATTTCTACAGATATCCTTCACCAATTAACCTCTAAACTAAAATCAATCCCACTGCTGTTGTGTCAATACCAACTCATATAGACCTTCTGTTGGATTTCTGAGACATTAAGTCCTTTAGAGAGGAGTCTGTGCCATTTTTTTTTTCCTGCAGAAGGGGCTAGGGGATTCCAACCTCTAACCTTTCTGCTAGTAGCCTATTGGGTTACCCACCACACTTCCAGGTTAATTCAGGTGTGGTCTCCACTGTCTCCTAGAGTTTCCTCCTAAGCTTCAGTCATGCAGTAGTCACTTGTTTGCTAACCCTCCTCTTAATGACTTCTTTCCTCTCCCAATCTCATTTCCTACTCCCATATCCATGTTTTCTGAGATTACCTCTCAGAATAGTTTTCCTCACATCCTTGTCTCAGGGTCTCTGCTTCTACCTAATAGAAAGGTGTGTCAAGCTGGGCAGAACATCCAGAGTGGAACTGAGAGGTAGACATACACTTATCTTGACATTCTAACAGTTTCATGTTAGAGGGCAGTGACAGTTGGTTTGCTCAAGGGCGAGTTGGGGCTCTCTGTGTGATCTACAAGGTGTGCATTTCTCATCAGTTAGTTCACGTAGCCCATTCCATATTTGCTGAGTTAAAAAAATTCACTCTCAGCACTTTCTCCCTCTGTCCCAAGGTTCTGAAGTACTTTTTTGGTAGCATCCTTAGCCTTGCATTAATTAATGCATACAGCTTCCTGTGCTTGGATAGGGATGATAATTGGGAGACTGGGATCCTTGAAGGAAATATTACTGAGGATTTGCATGACTGAAAGGGTAAAAAAGTAATCCAAGGATTTTGCTGAGGCAAGAGTCCAGGCATAGGGGTGGGTGATCCTGACTCTTCTGAAGAGAATATTGAGATGTGGGTCTGAGGAGATCTGAGGAAAGAAAAGAATCAATATTGTGAACCCCTGGACAATGTGCAGGTTGTTTACATTAATTGTTTGTCTCATTTAATCTTTGCAAAAAAGCCTGCAGGTGGGCATTATTATCTATACCTAAAGTCTAGGAGACTGTATCAGAAAGGTTAATTTTTAAATTAACCATTGACTAAATGGTTAATCATTAAGTAGTAAATCTTTAAAAGGAAAGGATAATCTTTAAACCAAAACTATCCCCTGAAGTCCAACCAAATAATAATTTAACTTAACTAATAAAAAAAAAGGAGTCTGTTTGGAGCATTGTGCTCTTTCAAGATCTATTGATCTATCTATATGGGGTCAAACTGGGAACAGCAACCTGAAAGATGAGTCAGGAAATTTTAGAAGGAGGCAGTGAGTTTGTTAATGGGGAGAAAAAGGAGGGTGAAAAGGAGGGTGAAATTTGGTCAACAACATTGACCAAAGCAAACCAGCTTATAAGTAGTGGATGCATAAAGACAGGGTTGGTTGACCATGCAGCCCATGTCTATTCCCTTTTGGTGCCTGGATGAAGGGTTGACTGCAGGAAGAAAACAAACCAAAAATGAACTTGGCGTGCTCTCATTCCATTGTACAAAGGGTCACACAAATGAGACTGTTGGAGACATTTCCTGAGTCAATATATCTGACAAACATTTTTCACTTGTGTAAAAAGAGTGGATGTGGCATCTGGACAGCTAAATCTGACCTTCATTAACTTCACAAAAAAAGGACAGTTCCCATCAGCAACAACCACAATACAAACAAATCCCATAAGGTCAGACATGGTCTCTATGTACTTTCCACCACTTACTTCCTCTAATTCTAATACTAATGGAACTGCAACTGTTGCTATACTATGTATCTATTGATACTACTGGATCCAAGACCATTGCAATGGCCACACAGTTCTCGCAGAACCATACTCACAGTTATAGGATTTATTAGGGAAACTAACAGTTTACAATTCAAGTTGGCAGCAGAATACAATCAGGGCAGCTTCTTTTCTTAAAATATTTAATAAAAAATGTTAATGAACATTTACAGAGATTTTGGCTTTCCATTCATTCATTGTTGAACTTTTCTCCCTGCCCACCCCTCTCTCCCAGTTCTCTCCTCTCGTCTTAAAGCATGCTTGCAGGTCTTTTGACTTTCAGCCTCATAGTTTAGGTCGGTGTTATTGTTCTCCTTGTCCTGCAATTGTGGTGTCTCCCCTACAGCAGTCCTACAGCAAGCTTAGGTAAAGACCTCTGGCTTTGTGGTCTGTGGAGTAGCAGTCCAAAGTTATCTCTATCTTATTTTGTTGTTGTTGATTGCCTTTGAGTCAAGCACAACTCATAGTGACCTTATAAACAAAAAGCCTGAAGCCTCTCTACAACTATCAACATTTATCAACGTTTATAGAGTTTCCAGAGGCATGTTGTTTAGGAAGTGCATGCTGGTTTATTGGTGAATCTACTAGTGCTCTTGTACAAGTCCTGGTCTGACTGATACAGGAATCTCTGACCCTGAAAGATACGTACTGCGATCTCTGCTTCTTCTTCCTTGGTGGTGGTGAGATTCCCATCTTCTGCAGCTAAATCTGCTCAGTTTAAAGTTGGTGGGATGGGAAAACAGGCCAATCTCATGAAGAGTTGTTTATACACACCCTATTTCATGGTGGCCTAGTGGTAAGGAGCTGTGCTGCAATTCCAAAGACATGTGGTTTGAATCTACCAGCTGCTTTGCAGAAGATGGATGGGCTATCTCCTCCCATGAGATTTACTCTGAAAATCCACTGGAGTGTCAGCTCTGCATCAGATTCAACTTGATGGCACACAACAACAAACAGCAACTCCTCTATGTAGTGAAAATGAAAGCTGATGGCCAGAAAAGCCATTTTGAACAATGGAACAGGGAAAGCTAAGGCTGATAGGGTAGTTTGGGGGATGAGGGAGGGAGAAAGTTATGTTTGGGGGAGAGAGAGAGAGAGAACAGAGAAAAACATTTTCTTCCCTGTCTCTCTGTGTTCTAGCCCAGAGATTGTGCTTTGATTTCTTTCCTCCCCACCGAAGACTCTCGGGTTGATTTCAGATTCACAGAGTCTGCGGCTGGTTGATACTGGCCCTACTCTCCTCTCCATGGAAGAGGCCAGAATTGTAGGGTGCGGGCCCTTGGTCTTGGAGCCATAAAGCACCTGAGCTAGAGTTTACCCAGTTCAAAATGAAGCCCAGAGAGGGAAAATCTATTTGTTTAGATTTGCAGAGTAGTAGAAGTAGGTCAAAAACAAGGTATCTTGATTCATTACTCCAACCAATAATATCTATTGACCATGGATTCTGTGCTGACTCTGGGCTGGACCTCCAGACACCAGCCTCTAGGGATCTTTTGAAATTGTACCATCGCCATTTGAACAAAGAATTCTGTTTCCTCTCAGCTCTTTTCCAAATTCATCCTTGTCTTGCTAGGGACAGTGAAGGACTCAAATGAGGTCTCAGAAGCCTGGATGAAGATATTATAACTTCCCTTTCATGCCTCTGCCTCCCCACCAGCCCTAAATCTTCTACCCTCACTTTGCCTGCCTGCCTGTGATCAGCCTTCACCATGCCTTCCAGATGCCTCTCCCTTCCCTCTGCCCTTCCACATTCACGGCCCCAAAACTTATCACTCACACCCACAGCCTCCACTTTCTTTCCTCTGCCAACTTGATTCTGAGCTGGCTCCAACTTGACTTCTTTCCAAAGAATTGCGTGGCTTTGTCCAAGGTTCCATAGCAATTTTGTTGTGGCCTCAGGTCTTTGGACACCGCCTGGAGATTAATTCACTTTTGTGGAAATAGTCTGCTTAGAAAAGGAAGGCTACCACTTTTTGAAAGTTAATCAGAAAGATACCATATGCCATATATACATTTTTTTTCCTTTTACAAATTTAAACTTAAAAACAATGAACTCAAATACCTTGTATTGCCCTTACCCTACTCTTTGGCTTTGCCCTTTCACATACTGTCTCGTTCCAAAACCATCAACTTAAATTTCAAGCTTTTGCTTTTTTTTTCTCTGCTGAGGAAGACCTGACCTAAAATTTCATCTGACCTCTTACTAATGCCATTACTTTGGTCACTTTACCTGACTTTTGTGAGACTTGGTTTCCCATTCTAGAAAATACAAACTGGCACCGACCTCATTGATTGTTGAGATCATTGCATGGGAAGTACTCAGAAAGTACTTACTTTCCTTTCACTGTCCCTAAGTGTTTCCTCTTACAGAGCAAGGCATGCATATTCATTTTCCATTTTAGGATATTGTCACACTTTGTTGGATGTGGAGGGTGGTGCTAAGAAGCCAAGTTTGGCTCACTCATGTCAGGGTGGGAAATGGCCATCCCACAGATGGCCCAGAGGGTGCTAGGAAGGAACTGGTACCTCTCCCTGTGAACTGGTTGCTGGTTTCTGGGGGAGTTCTTGTAGCCAGTCATAAAGAGGGTGTTTATGTCTCTTCTCCAGCTCTCAATGCCACAAACTCTCCATTCTGAGCTAGGAAGAAGCCAAATAGGAAACGAAAACAGTTATATAGGCAAAGCCTAGAATGACCAACTACAGAACTGAACTCTGTATTTGGTGTGTGCACCTGTGGTTGTGCACCTGTGTGTGGGCTCCTTCACATGTGCATGAGTATGAGTGCATGTGTGTATGCATGTGTGTATAAAGGGCATGTGAGTGTGCACATGTTTATGTGCCAACTTGTGTGCACATTTATTGTGCCTGCATGTGTGTGCATATTGGCAGGTATGTTTTCTCACAGTTCCAAAGGAAACTCACCAGGTGGAGAACAGAAGAAGAGTTCTAGAAGGTCTTGGAGCAAAGCGCTTGTGGGAAGCCAGGTGTGTTTGGCCCCTGCCTCCTTGCCTAGCTTGCCCAGCGGAGATTGGGTGAGCCACCCCCATATTTCAGTTCGGTCATGCCCATAGGACTTACTCCAAGCTGGCTCCCCGTCACACCTTGTGGATGTCAGGGTTGTGGGCAGCTTTGTGGTTCCAGAGCTGCGGAGGGAAACCTGAGGCTGATCACTCTGGCTCCTCTGAGTTCAGAGCCACACTGTGTTCTGGTGGGGCTGGAGATTATATAAGGAACTACTGAAGGTAGCTGAGAGAGGAAGGTAGCGTGGCTACCACCAGGCGGCATAGCAGGCCCAGCAGGGTTGGAAATCCCTCACTGCCTAGCCTAGCTAAGATCCTATAGTGTATATCCTGTAAAATCCTGTTGGATTCTATTGTTTCCTTCCCATACTGGTCCCTGTAACCATCACTGTAAGCAGCATCTTCAACTTCATTCTCCCACATAAACCACAGCTTCTATTCCTTTTGTCCACTTTTGCAAATGCAAGGACAATGCTGCCATGAGGATGGCCTGTGAGCTCTCTCCTGGCTTCAGCACCAATCCAATGACCAGGAGGCTCTACTGTGGCAGCTCTTAGGTGAGTCTGTGCACCCGAGTGACCTTACTTGTCACTACTAAGGCACATTGCTCATATCTGTGTTTGCTTTGATCTGACTCCAGAAAACCCAGACTGTGATTTACGATGCAGAGTGTTAGGAAAGTGCCGCTCCTTGGTTCTCACGTGGAGCTTTGAGAGCTGAGCCCCTCAGAGCTCCAGTCATAGGTCAGGTACTTGTTTTGGCAAGATGCTGACCTTTAGACCCTTGGCTTAGACCCCAGAAAACACTTTTCCCAATACTTAGTGCTTGATGATCTTAGTTATAAATCTTAAAACCCTTTGTAATTCCTGTGCTTAACAGAACATCTACAATGTAATACTCACTGCTACTGAGTTGGAGCTGACTCATAGCTGACCCTCAAGTGGATTCCTGTGGTTGTAAATTGCATGGGAGGAGACTGCTCATCTTTCTAACCTGGAGCTACTGGTGGATTAGTTGCACAACTCCCTAGATACTTAAGAAGTGCATGTTGAATGTTGAATGAAATTTAACTGCCAGTTAAAATGTTATCAGCCTTTTAATTTTTTTTTATTTAAAAAAATGTTATCAGTCATGTTTATCAGAGCACTAAGGAGTGCTGGATCTTTCTCAGTAAATACACACTTTGCAAGACTGAACAAGGGAACTGTGGAGCTCATGATAATTTTGTGAGTTAGTGTGGAACAGATTGTGCTTATCCTCGACTCATGGAATGCCAGCTTTCCTGATTTGCTTTCTGCCACCTTCAGGAAGCCACAGAAGGCCAGTTCTGGTTGTTCAGGGCAGAGCGATGGCTGCAGGCTGTCGTCTCCCTGGCTCACTGGCCTGAGAAGTCTGGACATGTGGCCCTGTCACAGCTGCTGCCCATCCTGTGAGCAGCCTTGGAAAAAGAGTGGCAGTGCCTTTGAGCTTGCAGAGTCTAGTGGGGGTGGGACCTGGAAGATCTGTGAATGCTCCTCTGGACATATGACATTGTGTCCAGGCTGGGGAATGTGGTTGTTGGGGACTGTAAATGTTCTCACCAGAGCTCAGAGAGGACGGACGGGCAGGCAGGGGCTCGTCCTGCTCTGCCCGGGGGATTAATCTTTCTTTTTAAAAAGAGTAAGACAAAGGTTGCAATCCCATTAGCCTTTGAAGGCAGGAGGCAAAGATTACCACTTGGCTGGTACTGCTCAGGATGAAGTGGAAACTTGGCGAAGGAAGCTTTTAGACTCAGAGACCATCAGACCTTGAAAGGACTCTGGAGAGGAGCTGTTCTGGCCTCTTCCTTTTAGAGTTTGTGGCTTCATTTCCAAACAACTGAGGATTTTCTTGTTATCATTTTGTTCCTGATGTCTGGCTTAGTACTTCTATAGTCACAGAACACATTGCATGATTTCAAGCCTCTGAACTGGGCTGAGACTTGCTTTATGGCCAAGTATGTGAGCAATTTGGGTAAAGGTTCCAAGGAAACTTAAGGAAAATGTGCAATTTACAGCTGGGTTCAAAGTTCTTTCTGTGTTAATTAGGGAGCTCTAGTGGCCTATTGGCGAAGTGTTGGAGGTTAGAATCCCAAAGCAGGAGGTTAGAATCTGTCAGGTGCTCCATGGGAAAAGATGGCCAATTTCTGTCTGTGTGATTAATGGCCTCTGAAAACCTGCTGGAGATTTAGCTCTGAGTCAGATCGGGCATGAGAACCCACAACAATATATTTATTACACGAAGGGTGTTTATTGTGATGTCCAAATCTTTGCTATTTTTGTGCGTATGCCTTGTTCTGTCAGTTATGGAGAGAGGCATGGTAATTCTTCAGTATGACTACAGATTGACTTGTTTTGCTTTTTAATTCTATCAAGCTTTGCTTTGTAATTTTGGAGCTATCTTATTAGGTGCAATCAGATTTAGGATTATTAGGTTTCCCTGGTAGATTGGATTTTTGTTATTCTGTTTCCCTCTTTCCCTCTTGGAGCACTTTTGGCTCCACAGTCTGCTTTGTCTGGTGTTAGTTCAGTTGCACAGCGTTCCTTACTTAGGTTTATGTTTTATAGTATGGTTTTTTCCTTCCTATACTTGAACTTCCTATATTCTGACATTTCAACTATGTTTTTTATAAACAGAATGTATAATTATATGTAACAGACTCACTGCGCTGGAGCCAGTTCTGACTCATGGCAGCCCTCCGTGGGTTCCCGAGTCTGTAAATCTGAACAGAAGGAGACTCCTTCATCCTTTTCCTGTGGAGCATCTGGTAAGTTTGAACTACGGACCTTTTAGTTGGCAGCTCAACATATGACACCACACTCCTTAAACAGAGCTCCTTAGACAGTAGAGAGCTGATATGATCATCGATGCCTTTAAAACTGGCATATTAAGACCACTGGCATTTAATATAATTATTGGTACATTTGGTGTAATGAAATCATCTCATTTCTTTTCCCCATCTGTTTTGTTTCCTTTTCTCTTCTTGCTTGCCTTCTTTTGGGTAATTCAAGTTAATTTGTGTTATTTGTCATTTCGTATATCTCTCTGTAGTCACCCCAGATATTACAACTAGCTTACTTCTTCTACTAGAAATGAATACCTCTATTGTTTTCACAGAGAGCCCTGGTGGTCGAGTGCTAAGAAGCTGTGCTGCAATCCCAAAGGCACACGGTTTGAATCCATCAGATGCTCTAGGTGAGAACGATTGGTAATCTCTTCCCATGTGATTTACTGCCTCTGAAAATCAGCTGGAGTGTCAGCTACCGGTAAGTTCTGACTCTGAGGCAAACAATGACAACATTACTTTTGGAGCAAGGTAAATACCTTTAGAACATCTGATTACTTTTTCTATGCTCCCTCCTACCTTTTGTACTGTGATTTTTAGTATTTATATTCTTTATATTGTTTTAACTCTACCAAACATTAAGGAGCCGTGGTGGTATGATGAGTTAAGTGCTGGTCTGCTAACTTGAATGGTTGATGGTTTGAATCCTCCAGATGTTCCTTGGAGAACAGATAAGACAATCTGCTGTCATAAATATTTATAGCCTCAGAACTCTATGAGCTGTTCTGCTGGGTCCTACAAGGTCATCACAAATTGCACTGATGTGACAGCAGTGAGTTTAAACATTATTACTCGTCTGCAGTTAGTCGCTATTTTTGCATTACCCATTTATTTATGTGTTCCATTTTTATTCCTTCCTTCCTGCATGTCTATGGTCCATCTGGAGTTAGCTTTCTAAATTTCATTTAGTATTTCTTTAACCAGATCTAGAACTACAGGTTGACAATTGCATTCTTTCAGCACAGTAAAGATGTCATTTCATTGGCCTGTTTTTCATCATTCATTTTCAAAAGTTGGTTGTTGCTTTACTGCTGTGTCTTAAAAATCCCACAAACAGACAAAACATATAAAGCACTGGTTTCCAAAACATTGGACATCAGACAAGAAAGGACAGTATCCCTGAGAAATAAAAAACTAGCAAGTTAGGTCCAGTGATGGCCCCATCTTAGCCTCTGGAGAGGGCTTCTAGGCTATGGCACAGGGAAAAGGAATCCAGGCAGACCTGGACGTCTCTCTAAGTAGAATAATAGAGCTGAAAGTCTGGGGAAACCATGGAAACTAAAATCCACAGGACAGAGAGCCAAAGAGGGGAGAACTTCACAGAGTGAGAGAGTTGTTCTTATGAACCATCAATCTGTAGCTGACCTATAGCTGACTTGTCAGTGAATTTTCAGAGGCAGTAAATGACATGGGAGAAGATTGCCCATCTTTCTTCCACTGAACACTTGGTGGATTTGAACCACGTTCCTGTGGATTGGTAGCACAATTCCTTACCACTAAGCCACAGAGCTCCCTCATAAAGCAAGGACACTCTAGATTTCTACTTGAGAGACACCCACGTTCTGTTTCTTGATCTGGAAGTTTGTTGCACAAAGGTCTGTAACTGAGAAATGTGAAAAATAGAATTCAGACTGGTCCATCTTCAGAGTAAAAAGAACAGGGGTAGGTAAAGAGCCGCAAGTTGATCCAAAGGATACATAAACGATTAACTGACATGACAAATCACAGAACCTCCAGAATGTGTACGCAAACACAGGGAGGGAGGGAAAGAGAAGTCATAAAAAGAACTGATAAGATTTAGGCAACCTCTGGGAAGGTTGTTCACCCCATAGCACTCAGCCAATGAGGAACTGAGGGAGAGACTCACATAAAATTTGTGGTGGGTTGTGAAAGGCATGTAGGCCCCACTTCTTTGTCTGAGGTTGGGTGCCCAATTTTGCAAAATCACTTACTAAAGTCTCCCTCTTGCAAAACTATCCTTATACCTTTAGTGTTCATAGAATTTTAAATGCATTGCACTGGAAACATCTGCAGTTGGGGACCTCACCAAATTATTTGGAAGTAATGATGTCAATTTGAGAACTAAGGTGCACCTGATTCAGGCCATAGTATTTCTTTTTCTTTTTTCTAGTTCTTGCACTTTATTGAATGAAGCTGGTGTGCACGCTGGCTTGGGTCGCGTTTACGTAGTTAGCTGGTTGATGGCGTTTTGCGAGATGACCCCGTTGGCGGAGAAGTAGGGGATCATGTCGGGGCCACGGAGGCTGCAGGTGCAGGCGGGGGACGCTTTCCTCTTGCGGGCCAAGGTGCTCAGGGTCATGGGGCCAGCTCGGCATCCGTGACCCTGCGAGTCTCCAGCACTGCGCGCGTGAGTCCGGCTCCGCTGGGTCGGCGGTGCGGGCAGCGCGGGCTCCCGGCGGCCAAGTAGGGCCCGCCGGGTCGTGCGGAGGCAACCACCGCAGCCCTGGGGCTCGGCCGTCGCCATAGTATTTCTTATCTCTTACTACGTATCTGAGAGCCGGACAATGAATAAGGTTAACAGAAAAACAATTGATGCCTTTGAGCTGTGGTGTTGGAGCACCATGGACCCAGGGACGGCCAAGAGAATGAGCAGATACGTCTTGGAGAGGGTGCAGCTGGCGTGCTCTTTGGAAGCAAGAATGATGAGGCTTCTCCTCACAGGCTCACAGGGTGACTAAGGGCTGAAAGTTAGGAATTCTTCAAGTCTCCTGCACACTAAGCCGGGCCAATTTTAGGTTTTTGAGTTTTGTTTCACATTTGTCCCCCACTTTGCCCAGGACTCTCACTTGTGATCTCCATCATCGTGGTCAGTAATATTATCTGGTTCTTTGGGTCTCAGGATGTGGATTCAGGCTTGCAACGTCCATTAGGGTATAATATCTCTTCAAGGAAGACTGTTGGAAGTTAAAGAGGTACACTCTAAAACAACACTAAACCACACAATAAACAGTTATAGCTGATAACTCAAGTAGCAGCTAGAAAAGAACTCTTCTATTAGGGAATCATACAATTAATAGACTGTCAATCTTATTGCTCCCTTTTTTTTCCCCTTCTTTGACCAATTTCAAGATATTTCTCTTAAAAAAAAAAGATATTTCTCTTTATCTTTGGTTTTAGCAGTTCTGCTAAAACCTGCCTAGGTGGGGTTTTCTTTGCAGTTGTCTTGTCTAGAGTTCAAACAGCTTGCTGGTCATTGATTCCAGAGATTTTTGTTCTCAATTTTGAAACATTCTCAGTCACTATGCCTTCAAATATTTATTATATTTCATACTTTTGATATTCTCTTGAGTCCAATTACGTGTATATAATGCCTTCAAGAATGAAATAACCTTGGGTGGGAGGAGGGAAAGATCAGATGTTTGCAACAGTATTATTTAAGAAATAGGCTTAATTCCATATTGCAGAAACATAGAATAACAGTAAATTAAATAGGGTGATTTACATAAATAAAAGGGTTTACTCTTCACTCCTCTTTCAGGAGGGCTCTGGTGGCCTAGTGGGTAAGGAGTTGTGCTGCCAACCCAAAGGAATGTACTTCAAGTCCACCAGCTGCTCTGTGGGAGAAAGATGGACAATCTCCTCCCATACAAATTACTGCTGCTGAAAACCTGCTGGAAGGTCAGCTATGAATCAGTTCCAACTCATAACAAACATACATACATCTCTTTTGTGTAACAAGTTGGAGGTAGGCATGTGTCCTAGTTTGAATTGTATCCCCTAAGACATGTGTTATAAATCCTAACTCTTTCACCCATGGGTGTGCTTGTATTTGGAACTGGGCTGACTTTGTTGTGTTAACCGGACAAGATTAATGCAGTGTGTGTTTGAAGTCACTCTCGAAGAGAGATGGGGCTATGGAGAAGCCAAGTCACATGAAGGCAGCCCAGGAACAGAAGCAAAAAAGAGAAGGACCTTCTTCCAGAGTCGACAGAAAGAGAAAGCCTTTTGTAGAACAGGAACCTGAATTAAGATTTCTAACCACAATGAGATGGATTGACACAGTGACTACAACGATGGGCTTACGTGTATCAGAGATGATGATGACCAGGACAGGACTGGACAGGACAGGACAGATTGGTTGTTCATAGGCTCACTGTGAGTCATACTTGACTCGAAGGTACCTAACAGCAACAACAATTGCGAGAAAAAAAAAAGTTGTTTGTTGAAGCCACTCATCTGTGGTATTTCTATGTTAGGAGCACTGTCGTCGTTGTTGTTGTTGTTGTTATGTGCCGTCTAGTCACTTGTGACTCATAGAAACCCTATGTACAACAGCCCTAAACTCTGTTCTGTCCTGTGCCAATCGCACTGTCTCTGACACTCCCATCCCGATTACCCCAGTCACTGAATCAATCCACCTCATAGAGGGCCTTCCCCTCCTGCGCTGTCCCTCCACCCTCCCAAGCACTATGCACCTCTCCAAGGACCAGTCCCTCCTTACAACATGTCCAAAGTGTGTCAAACGAAGTCCCAAAATCCTTGCCTCCAAGGGGCCGCCCGGTTTAACCCTCTCTAAGATGAATATGTTTGTTTTCCTAGCAGTCCATGGTACCCTCAATACTCTTCTCCAACACCACAGCTCAAAGGCATCAATTCTTCTCTCCTCCCTAGTCATTATCCAACTCTCTGATGCATAACAAGTGATTGCAAAGACCATGGCCTGTATCAGATGCACCTTAGTCTCCAGAGAGACACTATTGCTCTTCAGAACTTTGGAAAGGTCCCTAACAGCAGACTTTCCCATGGCAATATGTCTTTTAATTTCCTGGCTGCTGGTGCCAAGAGTGTTGATTGTGGAGCCAAGCAAATGAAAGCTGTGAACAATCTCAAACTCTTCACCATCCATCCTGATGCTGTCAGTTGGTCCAGTGGTTAGAATCTTTGTTTTCTTGACATTGAGCCTCAATCCATATTGAAGGCTGCAGTCCTTGACTGTCTGCAGCAAGTGCTTTAGGTCCCCCTCAGTTTCAGCAAGCAGGGTTGTGTCATCTGCATAATACAGAAATACCATCTCAGTTGAAAGACTGGGTCTGTTCCATGAGGGAAACTTGTTTCTCCATCTCTGAAGTATTGCCCTCATCTGCCTGAACCAAGATGGTGAACCACTACATTTCTGGTCCAATGAGAAGGATGGGGGACATGTGAAAGAAGACTGTAAACTTCTCTTCAGAACTTCTTTATAAAAGCTGTTTGCCTAACTTTGTTTCATAACCTATTGACTGGAATTTGGTTACAAAGACAAACTTAACTCCAAATAAGACTGAGAAGGGCTTTTGTTCTATTAAATCATAAACTGGCCTACAATTTAGGCATTCTATTGATGTGACAGTTGGATTGACACATTGACTGCTGCAGTGGGCTCTAATGTGTCAGAAAGTGTGAGGATGGCACAGGATAGGACAGGATTCAGATCTGTTGTTCATGGGTCCGCTATGGGTTGTACTCGACTCAAAGGCACCTAACGACAACAACAACAATGTTGATGTGGCAGGAATCAGCCAGTGGTATAAAGTACATGGCTGCTAACTGAAAGCTTGGGGGACATCCAGAATAACTTTAGAAGAAAGATCTGGAAATCTACTTCCAAAAGAGCAGCCATTGAAAACTCTAAGTGGGACAGCTTAAATCTGATGCACATGGGTTGGCATGAATCAGAATTTACTTGACAGCAACTGGATTTTTATTGGTATGAGAGATAATAAAGGGCATAATAGATTCCAGTGTACAGTTAATAATCTCTTCTACAACTTCATCATACAAGTAACTAGCCTCAAGATGGAATGTGAAAATAAATTGGAAAAGGTGTCACAGAAGGAGGAACATTTGGCATTGGAGGGTGAATGGGAGTTCATTGAAGGGAAATTCTGATCAAAGTGTGCTCTGTTGTTGTTGATACTGTTGAGTCAGAACTAACTCTTAGCTGACACCTTAGGGGTTTTTTAAAAGACTGTAAATCACTTGGGAGGGGATTATCCTTCTTTTTCCCATGCAACATCTGGTAGTTTTGAACTGATTACCTTTGGCTTGGCAGCACTAAGCCACCAGAGCTTCTTAAAAGGACACTCTAGTCAGAGAAATTAGCATAAACACTTGACTATGAATTCTTAAGAATAAACCCCACACTTATTCATCTCTGTAAATGCTAGTTCCTGGCACAGTAGAATACAAGGTACTAAGTCCACTGCTGCTGACTTGGAACTGACTCATAAGTGACATTGGGTGTCCAAGGCTGTAAAGTGCACAAGAGAAATTTGCCCATTCCCCCCAAAAAAGCTTCTGGTGGATTTGAACTGGTAGAGAAGTACCACTTTTGGTCTGGCAGTGCAACTCCTTACTGAATATACAGTCAAAGTTCTGATAACTGTCAGAGAGAATGAAAGGTAAGGTCAGAAAGCAAGAGAGGCTCTACCCTGAGGACAGGCCTAGTGGGACTGGAAAGTCAGCTCCAGATGTTAACTGTGGGGCGGGGGGTAGGATGCATGCATTAGAGATAAATCCAGATGTAAGGTGAAAATAGGAACACAAAATGGAAATGATCTGTAAGCGACGGGAGACTGTCTAGGCAGAAGCTGGGCTAGAGATGAGGATTTGGGAACTATGCTCAGACCATAATAATTGTTCAAGACCATATTTTCTTTTGAGAAGAAAATACGCTGAAAGTAAAG
Organism: Elephantulus edwardii; assembly: GCF_000299155.1. Classification (NCBI taxonomy): domain Eukaryota; kingdom Metazoa; phylum Chordata; class Mammalia; order Macroscelidea; family Macroscelididae; genus Elephantulus; species Elephantulus edwardii. The sequence continues at coordinate 6,929,808 of NW_006399914.1, forward strand.
AGGTAGACACGGACTTAACCTTGGTGAGAGAGGAAAAAAGAAGCCTGTAAGCAGAGAGGACTGTTGCCAGAGCAAGGAACCTCAGAGCATTTCTGAGGCCTCCTTTCCTAGTGGTGGACCTGCTGACACGACTCAGCTTTTTTTGTTCATTGCTTTTGAGTCAGACCTGACTCATAGTCTAATCATCCAGTGGGTTTCGAGGCTGTAAATCACACTGAGGGAAGGAGCTTGCCCAGCTTTCTTCCCGGGGAGCGACTGGGAGATTTGAACAGCCAGAATGACATGGCTTTTTGGCTTTCCCAGTTCACAGAATACTTCCTGCTTTATCCACACCCTTCACCTTGATTATACCCCTTTCCTGTGACAAGTTCCTCCTTTAATTTTTGTCAGTGTTCAATGAATAAGTAATTAAATTTTAAATTCATTAAAATTTTGTCTGAGAAAGAAAATTTTCCAGCATGTTCTCAGAGACAGTAAATCACACAGGAGGAGACTGCTCATCTTTCTCTTCCAGAGCAGCAAGTGGATTTGAACTGAGTGCCTGAAGGTTGGCAACACAGCTCCTTATCCTCCTGGCCACCACCAAAGCTCCCTTATTATGGAAATTCATCCATTCATAAAAAAAATTCAGCCTTGTTCTAGCTTAGTTTTTATTCTAAATCTAAGTACTATGTATTTACTATTAAAACCACTGGTGGCCACTTACCACTGTGTAAGGAGTTGTGCTATCAACCCAAAGTCATGAGGTTAGAGTCCACCAGCTCTGCAGCAGGAAGATGGACAGTGTCCTCCTGTGTGCTTTACTGCCTCTGAAAACCCACTGGGGAGTCAGCTATGAGTCATTTCTGACTCAACAGTATATAACAATAACATCAAAACCGTCAGAAAATAAACTAAACAGAAGGAAGAACATTAAAATCCAGATCTTTAAAACATTGGCTTATGTGTGTCCAGACTTTACCTATGTATTTTCTCTCTCTAGTAATCTTAGTATCAGTAATTAATAATACTTATGATCTCTTACATTTTTGCTTGCTGAAACTGAAGAGGAACAAAAGCACATGCTGCAGAAGGTCAAGGACTGCAGCCTTCAATATGGATTGAAGTTCAACCTCAAGAAAACAAAGACTCTCAACACTGGGCTCATTGGCAGAATCATGATAGATGGTGAAGAGATTGAGATAGTTAACAGCTTCAGTATGCTTGGTTCTACAATCAACACTCTTGGCACCAGCAGCCAGGAAATTAAAAGATATATTGCAATAGGAAAGTCTGGTGTCAGGGACCTCTCCAGAGTACTGAAGATCAACAACATTAGTCTGGCGACTAAGGTGTGTCTATTTTTCTTTTTTTTTTTTTTTTTTTTTTTTTTTGTAATTATATGCTATACATCAGAAAGCTGGACAATGCCTAGGGATGATAGAAAGATTATTGATGTCTTTGAGCTGTGGTGCTGGAGAAGAGTATTGAATATACCATGGACTGCAAAGAGAACAAGTAGGTTCATCCCAGAGAGGGGGAAATCAGTGTGCTCCTTGGAGGCAAGGATTCTGAAGCTCTTTCTGACATGCTGTGGGCAAGTTCTAGGGAGGGACCAGTCCTTGAAGAGGGACATTATGCTTAGGAGAGTGGAGGAACAGCTTAGGAGAGGAAGACCCTCGATGAGATGGATTGACTCAATGACTGGGATAATGGGAGTAGGTGTGTCAGAGACAATAAAATTAGCACAGAATAGAGCAGGGTAGAGCTGTTGTGCATAGGATCTCTATGAGTCACAATCTACTTGATGGCACATAACAAAAGCAACAATATTGCCTTTGAGTTGTAGTGTTAGAAAAGAGTCTTGATCATACCATGGACCAACAAGAAAACAAATTGATCTGTCTTGGAAAGAGTGAAACCAAATTTCTCTTTAAGGCTACGATTTTGAAGCTCCATCTCACATGCTTTGGACACATGGCCAGGAAGGACTGGTCCTTGAAGAAGGACATCGTGCTCTGAAGAGTGGAGAGACAACACAGGAGAGGAAGACCTCAGATGAGATGGATTGATATACAGTGACTAGAGCAGTGTGGGCATGTGTGTCCGAGTCAGGAAACTGGCTCAGGACAGGTCAAACCTCAGGGTCCCTATGAGTTGCCCGCGACTTGATAGCATGTAACAACATTATATTATTTAGAGAAGAGTACTGAATATCTCATGGACTGCCAAAAGAACAAATGAATATGTGGATATGTTTTAGAGAAGGTTCAGCAAGCCAGAGTGCTCCTTGGAGGCAAAAATGATAAAGCTTCATCTCATGTGCTTTGGGCATGTTGCTAAGAGAGATTGTTCCTTAGAAAGGGATATAATGCTAGAAAAGATGGAGGTGAGCAAAAGAGAGGAAGACCCTCAATGAGGTGGATTGACAGAGTGACTGCAATAATAGACTCAAGTGTATCAGAGATGATGAGGATGGCATAGGATAGGACAGGACAGGGTTCAGATGTGTTGTTCACAGAGTCACTATAAGTCATACCCAGCTCGACAGTACCTAACAACAACATTCTATTATTCAAGGAGCTCTGGTGGCCCAATGGGTAAGAGGTTTCATTGCCAACCCAAAGCCAGGTGAAGAAACAAAACAAAAAGAGGATTTGAAACTTACCCAAAGTCACTTAATGAGTGTATTATTATAATTGTGTGTACATACCCACATGCTTTTGCTTTCAACTTTTGATTATGAAAAATTTTCTGCTTTATGCAAAAGTAGAGGGAATCAAGAGTACCAAGGTGGCACAAATTGTATTCAACTGTCAACTGAAAAGTTGGTAGTTTTAATACACCCAACTTCATGTTGGAGGAAAGGTCTGGGGATTTATTTGCAAAGATTCAGTCACTGAAAATTCTATCAGCACGTCTCTACTCTCACACACATGGGTTACCCAGGGGGTTGGGAAAGTGTCAGCTAGTTTTGGTTTTTTTAGTTAAGAGGGACTCAAATAACAAAGTCTTATGTAGCCAACACTCAAACTCACAGCATCAGCTCATAGTCCATCTTACTTTACCCATTCTTCTGGCTACCTCTACCTCTGACTTTTCTAAAGTCCAAACACTATGCCATTTCATTTGCAATAAGACAACAAAATTTAAAAAAAAACAAAATAATGATACTGTTGACATCAAATGTCTGAATGAGCAGCAGTTCTGTAAGATAACCTTCTGTACTGCAATCTCCCCCTTGTCCCATATCAAGACCACAGGCAGTCAAAAAGAAAAAAAAAAGGTAGAGCAGGAATTCACACCCAGATTGGTCTGAGCCCCATAACACAATAACACAGACTCTTTCCAAACGATGAACTCACATTAAAGATTGAAAAATCTCTATAGTTTATAGTACAATCAACTTAACTATGGTTACACATAGCAATTCACAAGTTCTGTCCTGGAGAGAAAGAAACTGGGTTGTTCTTTGGAGACAAGGATTTTGAAATTTTCTCTCACATACTTGGACATGTTGTCAAGAGAGATCAGTCTTTGGAGAATGACATGCTTAGAAAAGTGGAGGATCACTGCAGGAGAGGAAGGCCCAGGATGTGATGGATTGACACAGTGACTGTAGCAATGGGGGCAGATGTATAGAGAGGGTGAGTTTGGCTCAGGGTAGCACAGGGTTCAGAGCTATTGTTCACAGGGTCACTATGAGTCACAGTCTACTCGATAGCACACAACAACAATAAGTATTCATATAGGAAATAAAAATACTAATTTGTAATTTCTCTTACTAAGGAATGAGTGAAAAATATTAGTTTTCTTGTTCAAATTTCTCTCTTTGTCAAATAGAACTTTATTTTGCAGCAAAACATACACTAATCTAATAGTTTTTACATACACTGTATACCAAAGGTTTAAACCACTTCTTAGGGAAATAGTTTCACCCATTCACTTAAACTTCATGGCTACTGGAAGTCTGGAGTCTATAAAAATTTTAATTCTGTATTTTCCAAATTTCAAACAAGATCCTTCTGAATCTTTGGGTAAAATGTTCAGTCATGGTTTATGTTTATTGTTGGGTGTCACTGAGTCAACTCATAGTGTACCTATGACTAATAAATTGGAACCTTCTCTATTCTGCACCATCCGCGTGATCTCCACCTTGCTCAAGCCTATTTTTGCAGTCACTGCCCTGTTCTATCTTATTGAGGATCTTTCTCTCTTTCATCGATTCTCTCCTTTCCCCAACATGATGTTTTTTCATAGACTAGCCTCTCTTGACAACATGTCCAAAGTATGTGAAGTGAGGTTTCATCATACTTACCTCTAAGGATGCTCCATTACTTGTTATACATCTGAGAGCTGGACAATGAATAAGAATGACAGAAGAAACATTGATTCCTTTGAAGTGTGGTGTTAGAGAAGAGTACTGAATAGCCCACGAATTACCAAAAGAAGTAACAGGTATGTCTTGAAGAAGGTGCAGTAAGGGTGCTCCCTTGAGACAAAGATGATAAAACTTCATCTCATATAGTTTGGGCATGTTGCCTGGAGAGACTATTCCTTGGAGAGGAATATCATGCTTGGATTGATGGAGGGCCAGTGAAAGAGAAAGACCCTCAACCAGGCATGTTAACACACTGACTGTAGCAATGACTCAAGTATATCAGACTGCGAGAATGGCACAGAATAGGATAAGGTTCAGATCTGTTGTTCATAGAGTTATTATGAGTCACCCTAGACAATACGTAATAACAACCACCACCATTACCTTTAATAAACACTTTAGTTGCCCTTCCTCCAAGACTGATTGTTGTTCTCCTGGCATTTCATAGCGTATTCAATATTCTTTGCCAACCACAATTCAAACGCATTGATTCTTCTTCTGTCATCTGTATTCATTGTCCAACTTTCAAATGCATAGGAAGTAGTTGAAAATACCATAACTTGGATTAAGACTGAATCTTTAAACAGGGACTCTTTCTCTTCAGCACTTTAAAGAGATCTTTGACAGCAGATTTTTACAATATAATTGGTTTTCTGACTCCTGGAACCATAAGTGTTGATTGTGGATTCAAGTAAAATGAAGTAATTGATAACTTCAGTATTTTCTCCATCAATTGTGTTGCTCATTGGTAAAGTTGTGAGGATTTTTGTTTCCTTGATGTTGAGATGTGACCCATGTTGAAGGTTATAGTCTTTGATCTTCAGTGAGTACTTCATGTCTTCTTCACTTTCTGCAAGCACAGTTGTGCTATCTGTATAAAGCAGATTTTTGATGAATCTTCCTCCAATTCTGTTGCCACATTTTTCTTTAGGTAGTCCCAACTTCTCAAATAATTTGCTCAGCATATAGATTGAATAGTTAAGGAGAAAAGATCCAGCTCTGAGGTAGACTTTTCCTAAACTTGAACCATTCCCTTGTTTTGTTCATACAATTACTTCTTGGTGTATGTATGGGTTTCACATGTGCACAGTTAAGTGTATTGAGATTCTTATTCTTCCCAATGTTATTCATTATTTGTATTATCCACACAGTCAAATGCCTTTATACAGTCAATAAAAATTAATCTCTTTCTGATGTTCCCTGCTTTCAAGCAAGATCCATCTGATATCTGGTGTCCTTGTGGGTAAGAAATTATGGTGCTGGGGGTGGAGGGGTTGACAGGGAGGAAAGTGTGCAACAATGAATGAATGGAAATCCCCACAAAATAAATAAAATAATAAAAAACACAATGAATGAAAAGAACAGATTAAAGGTGACTGAAAAGATAGATATGAAAGCCGTGCTAAAGATACAGTAACAGAAAATGCATGCGTGAAATAAGATGGACTTATTTTTTCCTAGAGGAAAGTGTTCTACTCTTCATATAAATCCTTCTGTAGACTCCATCTGTATTACGTTGTATACTAAGAAATTAGAATTGCAAATATTAAAAGTTGTTGTTGTTGTTGTTATGTAAAAAAGGAAAAAAATTATGGTGCCAAGCCCAAGGCAAGTGCTTCAAATCCACCAGCTGCTCTGTGAGGGAGAGATGGGCAAGCTTTTCCTTCATGATTTCCAGCCTCTGAAAGCCCACTGGAGGGTCAACTATGAGTTAGTTAAGACTTGGTGGAAATGAGCTGAATTGAATTGTTAATTTATTTACTACATACTTTTACCAATTCTTATTTTTATAAGTTTATTGAGAACAGTTATGGTAACTAGCTGTTCAGCCTTCCCCTTAAACTAATGTGGTTTTTTTCCTGTCACCATTGACCTTCCACCACTGATAATCTTTAATAAGCTTCAGCCTATTTGGGTTTTCCTCTTCTTATGTTTCTGTGTAAGTGAGGACATACAGTATTTGTCCTTTGTGAGTGCCTTATTTCACTCAGCATAACGCCTTCAAGATCCATCCATACTCTAGTGGATTAAGACTTAATCTCCTCTTGGCTAAGTTGTTATTAGGTGCTGTTGAGTTGTGTATGACTTGTTGCAAACCTGTTAACAACAGGTCTGAACCCTGCCTTATCCTGTGCCATGTATTTAACACATTTTGCTTATCTGTTCATCTGTTAGTATGGATTTAGGTTGCTTCCACTTTTTGGCTATTATGAATAGTTCTCCAATGAGTGTTTTTGTACAAACCTCTTTTTTGAGTCTCTGCTTTCAATTTTTAGGTTTATACCTATGAGTGGAATTTCTAGATCATATGGTAGTTTTAATTTTAGGTTTTTTTGGAACTGCACACTCTTTTCCACAATGGTGTGTACCATTTTGCATTCCATTGAGATGGATACGGGTTTCAATATCCTCACATCTTTGCCAACATTTGCTATTTTTTGTTATTTCCCTTTCTTAGCTATCCTATTCTTGTTATATGCCATCGAGTTGCTTGTGCCTCATAGTGACCCTATGTACAAGAGCCCTAAATGCCGTTCTATCCTATGCCAACCTCACCATCTCAAACACACTCATTCCCACCACTCCACTCACAGAATCAATCCATCTCATCGAGGGTCTTCCTCTTCTGCACCGTCCCTCCACTCTCCCAAACATGATGTCCCTCTCCAAGGACCAGTCCCTCCTTGCAACATGAAAGATGAAGCTTCAGAATCCTTGACTCCAAGGAGCATTCTGGCCTCACCTTCTCCAGAACAAACCTGTTTGTTCTCCTAGTAGTCTATGGTATATTCAACACTCTTCTCCAGCACCACAGTTCTCTTTCTATCATCCCTATTCACTGTCCAACTCTCCAATGCACAGCACATAATTGCAAAGACTATAGCCCAGATCAGGCTCACCTTAGTTTCCAGCCTGATGTCGTCGCTCTTCAGTACTATTGAGAGGTCCCTCACAGCTGACTTTCCCAATGCATTTCATCTCTTGATTTCCTGGCTGCTGTTACCAAGAGTGTTGACTGTGGAACCAAGCAAACTAAAACTGTTAACTATCTCAATCTCTTCACCATCCATACTGATGCTGCCAATTGGCCCAATGGTGAGAATCTTTGCTTTCTTGATATTGAGCTTCAATCCATATAGGACACTGCAGTCCTTGACCTTCTGCAGCAAGCGCTTCAGATCCTCCACAGTTTCAGCAAGCAGATTGTGTCATCTGCATAATGCAGGTTGTTGATGACTCTTCCACCAATCCTGATGCCACATTCCTCCTCATATAGCCCAGCGTCTCGGATGATCTGTTCTACATACAGATTGAAAAGGTATGGAGACAAAATACATCCCAGACAGACCCCTTTCTTGATTTTGAACCATCCAGTGTCTTCCTGCTCTGTTCTGATGACTGCCTCTTGGTCCAACTATAGGTTTTGCATTAACACAATCAAATGTTCTGGAATTCCCATTCTTCTCAGAGTCAGCCATAGCTTGTTATGATCCACACAGTCAAAAGCTTCATCGTCAATGAAGCACAGATAGACATTCTTCTGGTATTCTCTGCTTTCTGCCAAGATCCATCCAACATTAGCTATAATATCCCTAGTAGCATGACCTCTTCTAAATCCAGCCTGCTAAATCCAGTTCTCTGTTAACATATTGTTCCAAACGTTTTTGGATAATTTTCAGCAGAATCTTGCTTACATGTGATATCTATGATATTGTTTGATAATTTCCACACTCTGTTGGGTCAGCTTTCTTTGGAATGGGAACAAATACTGATCTCTTCCAGTCAGCTGGCCAGCTGGCTGGAAAATTGTACACTGTTAAGAAAAAAAATGGAACACATAAATATTGACATACTAGGTATTGGCGAAATGAGATGGCTTGGCATGAGACATTTTGAATCAGATGATCATTATTTACTCTGCTGGGGATGAAAAGGTGAGAAAGAATGGGGTTGGTTTAATAATTTAAAAAGTCATTTCTAGGTCTATCTTGAAATACAATGTGGTGAGCGACAGGATAATACCATACATGTACAAGGAAGTCCCGTGAATACCACTATCATTCAAATATATGCACCAATAACTAGAGCCAAAGAGGAGGAAATAGAAGATTTCTACCAACTTTTGCAGTCAGTTTGGTCAAACATGCAATCAAGATGCATTAATAATAATGGGTGACTGGAACGCAAAAGTTGGGAACAGGGATGACTGATCAGTAGCTGGAAAGCACAGGCTTGGTGAGAGAAATGAGCCTGGAGTTAGAATGATAGAGTTCTGCACATTCAATGATTTATTCATTGCAACTTCCTTTTATAAGTAACATAAATGCAGGCTATACACATGGATCTCACCTGATGGTATGCATAGGAATCAAATCGATTACATTTGTGGAAAGACTTGCTGGAGAAGCTCAATATCAGCTGTGAAAACCAGGCCAGGTGCTGATTGTGGGACAGACCACGAACTACTCATATGCAAGTTCAAGCTGAAGTTGAGGAAAATTAAATCGAGTCCACAGGAACCAAGATTTGACCTTAAGTCTGTCCCACTTGAATTTCAAAACCATATCAGGAACAGGTTTGAGGCCTTGAACACCAATGACAGTAGACCAAATGAGCTCTGGGAGGATATCAAGAAAATTGTCCATGAAGAATGCGAAAGATCATTACAAAGGCTGAAGAAGAAGAAAAGACCAAGATGGATGTCAAATGAGACTCCAAGTATCGCATTAGAGCGCCAAGAAACCAAAGCTAAAGGAAGAAATCAAGAAATTAAAGAGCTGAACAGAAAATTTCAAAAGGCAGCTTGGGATGACAAAGCAAGACACTATAATGAAGTGTGCAGAGAGCTGGAGTCAGAAAATCAAAAGAGCCAGCTTTTCTTAAGCTGAAGGAGTTGAAAAACAAATTCAAGCCACAGGTAGCAATACTTAAAGATAGTTTGGGTAGAATGTTGAATGATCCAGGAAGTATCAAAAGAAGATGGAAGGAGTACACAGAGATACTGTATCAGAAGGAATTGGCTGACACAGAGGAATTTCATGAAGTAACATATGAGCAAGAGCCTATGGTGATGAAGGAGGAAGTTCAAGTTGCTATGAAGGAATTGACAAAAAACAAGGCTCCAGGAGTTGACAGCATACCAATTGATTTATTTCAACAAACAGATGCTGCCTTGGAATAGCTATCCTAGTGGGAGTGAAATGAAATCTCATCTTGGTTTTACTTGTATCTTTCTGATAGTTAATGATGTTGAGCATCTTTTCATGTATTTGGTGGTCATTTGAATGTTCTCTTAGTTGAAATGTCTGTTTATGGCCTTTGCTTATTTAATGCTTATTTGAGTTTTCCCCATTTGTTGTTGTTTCCAAAGTTTTATGTATATTTAGGTTATCATATTATTGTCAGATGTATGGATGTAAAAAATTCTCCAAATCATTATTTTGTGGTTTTACTTTTTTTTGTGAATTCTTTTGATGAATTCCAATTTTTGTGTTGTTCTTAGGTGTCATTGAGTATGACTAATAGCAACCCTATGAACAGCAGATCTGAACCCTGTCCTATCCTGTGCCATCCTCAGACTTTCTGACACATTAGAACCCATTCCAGCGGTGACAATGTTAATCCACCTGGTTGAAGATCTTCTTCTCCTTCTCCAACCCTCCACCCTTTCAAGCATCACATCCTTATCCAAGGAATAGCCCTTCCTAGCAACATGCCTGATGTATGTGAAGCAAAACATCATCATCTTTGCCTCCAAAGAGCACTCCAGCTGCATCTTCTCCAGAACATATTTGTTCTTTTGGCAGTCCATGGAATGTTCAGTGCTATTCTCCAACACCACAACTCAGAGATATAAATTTTCCTTCTGTCATCCCTATTAATTATCCAGCTCTCAGATGCATAGCAAGTGATAAGAACTGATATCATTACACCTCAATATTTGGAGAGGTCCCTAACTGCAGACTTTCCAAGAGCAAGAATACATCTCCTGATTTCCTTACTGCTCGTGCCAAGGGTGCTAATTGTGGATCCAAGCAAAATGAAGTTGTTGACAGTTTCAATCTCTTTTCTATACATCATGATGTTGTCTATCTGTTCAGAATCTTTGTTTTCTTGCCATTGGGAGGCAGTCCATATTAAAGATTCCTTGATCCTCTTAAGCAAGTGCTTCAAGTCCTCCTCATGTTCAGCAAGACTTGTTTCAGGAGACATGTTGCACTGGGAAAGTCTGCAGTCAGGGACCCCTCCAAATTACTGGGGAGCAATGATGGTAGTTTGAGAACTATATTGCTCCTGATTCAAGCCATGGTCTTTTCAATCACTTGCTGTGCATCTGAGACCTGGATAAGGTTGATAGAAGAAGAATTTATACCTTTGAGCTGTGATGTTGGAGAAGATTACTGAATATCCTACGGACTGCAATAAAGAACAAACAAATATGTTTTTTAGATGGTGCAGTCAGAGTGTTCCTGGGAGGCAAAGATGATAAAGCTTCATCTCACATCCTTTGGGCATGTTGCTAAGAGAGGTTTTTCCTCGGAGAGGGACATCATGTTTGGAAAGATCGAGGGTTGGTGAAAAAGAGGACACTCTTCATGCAGATGAATTGACATAGTGGCTGCAGCAATGAGTTCAAGTGTGTCAGAGATGTGAGGATGGCACTTAGATTGTAGGGATTGTAGGGTTGGATGGGTTGTACTCGACTTTAAAGTACCTAACAACAACGACAACCTGGTAGACGGGGACGTAAGTGGAATCTCCATTCACACTTCTGCTTCCTATAACATAGTTGCTTCAGTCAGCAGTTTTCAGTGCCTGCTGGTAGTAAGGATAAACTAACCTTATCTGGCCCCCAGGAAGGTCTGTCCTGTTGATATTAGAGCCCCGAGCTACAATGTACATAGAGAAGAGGCTAGAGTTGGTACACTTGCTGCTGCTTGGGTCTTTTGTACGATTTCACAGTAGACTTGCAGGCAACAATGTCCAGGTAGAGATGGTGCTATTATATTTCTAAGAGAAAGGCCTGTCTTAGTGTTATCAAAGGTTAACTGTTGTTGTAGTCTCCATTAAAGATGCCTGCTTCCTAGAACACAGCAGCCTCAGTTAGCAATCCTTAGCTCTTACTGAAATAGGAAACAGAGAGATCTGACCTTAATCCCCATGAAATCTATCCTGTTGGTTTCAAAGACCTGAGCTAGGGGTATGTACCAACGCAGCCAGGGTGTTTACTGTGAGAGAAGACTCTACTGCACAGACCTTCTGTAGCAGTTGATGTAGATTTGTAGTCTTCAGTGCCTAGGTGGGGGAAGATGATAACATACTCCAAATGGACCCCTGGGGAAGTTGGCCTGGTTGATTTAAGAGCTGAATTTGGTGGTGCAACCACCATGGAAGGCGGTATGGTGCTTTCTCAAAAAGTTGCAAATAGAAATATCATTTGACCCAGCAATTCTACTACTGGGAATATACCCCAAAGAGACCATAACTGACATCCAAGCAGATAAATGCACACCCATGTTTATCGTGGCTTTGTTCACAATAGCAAGGAGTTGGAAACAACCTGAGTGACCATCAACAAACGAATGGATAGAGAAGCTGTGGTATATTCACACAATGGAATACTACGTTGCATTGAAAAACAGGGAACTCATGCAATATTATTCAAAATGGGTGACCCTAGAGGACATTATGCTGTGTGAGATATCTGTCACAAAAGACAAATACTGCATGGTGCCACTGCTGTAAAACAGGATTGACATCGAGGTTGGGAGGAGACTGAGAAAGATGGGTTCAATAATGTATACTGCATTGAAATAGATAAGGGAGAAAACTGTTTAAAAGGGATACGTGATTAGATATTTTTGTCATGTCAGGAGTCCAGTGCAAAGGCTGCATAGTGGAGTAGACCTGAGGGGGAGGGATTGTAAAACAATGAAAGAATTTTTCTTTTACTTTTCCAAGAGAGTAGTGTACTAGGGGGGAGGGTTGGGAGGGGAGAAAAGTGCAACAACGAATGAATGGAAATCCAAAGTCTCTGTAAATTTTCATTCAAATTAATAATGTTGTTGTTGTTGTTGTTAAGTGCTGTCGAATCACTTGCGACTCATAGCGACCCTATGTATAACAGCCCTAAACCCTGCTCTATCCTGTGCCAATTGCACTACCTCTGACACACCCATCCCGATTACCCTATTCACTGAATCTATCCTCCTCATAGAGGGTCTTCCCCTCCTGCGCTGTCCCTCCACACTCCCAAGCATGATGTCCCTCTCCAAGGACCTGTCCCTCCTTAAAACACGTCCAAAGTATGTCAGACGAAGCCCAGAATGCTTGCCTCCAAGGAGCAGCCTGATTTAACCCTCTCCAGGATGAAACTGTGTTTTTTTTTTTTTCTTGGCAGAGTACATTTAATACTCTTCTCCAGCACCACAGCTCAAAGGCATCAATTTTCCTTCTATCCTCCCTAGTCATTGTCCAAGTCTCTGATGCATAACAAGTGATTGCAAAGACCATGGTCTGTATCAGATGCACCTTAGTCTCCAGAGAGACACCATTGCTCTTCAGTACTTTGGAGAGATCCCTAACAGCAGACTTTCCCATGGCAATACGTCTTTTAATTTCTTGGCTACTGGTGCCAAGAGTGTTGACTGTGGAGCCAAGCAAACTAAAGCTGTGAACAATCTCAATCTCTTCACCATCCATCCTGATGCTACCAATTGGTCCAGTGGTGAGAATCTTTGTCTTCTTGACACTGAGCCTCAGTCCATACTGAAGGCTGCAGTCCTTGAGCCTCTGCAGCAAGTGCTTGAAGTCCTCCTCAGTTTCAGCAAGCAGGGTTGTGTCATCTGCATAATGCAGATTGTTAATAGATCATCCACCAATTCTGACGCCACACTTCTCCTCATAGAGCCCAGCCTCTCGGATAATCTGCTCTGCATACAGGTTGAAAAGGTATGGAGACAGGATGCATCCCTGGCGTACACCCTTCCCAATTTTGAACCATGCAGTGTTGCCCTGCTCTGTTCTGACGACTGCCTCTTGGTCCAAGTATAGGTTTCGCATTAGCATGATTAAATGCTCTGGGATTCCCATTCTTCCCAGAGTCAGCCACAGTAGTTATAAGCCATGCAGCCAAACGCCTTTGCATAATCAATGAAACACAGATAGATATTCTTCTGGCATTCCCTGCTTTCCGCTAAGATCCATCTGACATCAGCTACAATATCCCTAGTACCACGACCTCTTCTAAACCCAGCCTGGACTTCTGGCAGTTCTCTGCTGATGTGCTGGTCCAGTCATTTTTGGATACTCTTCAGTAGAATCTTGCTTGCATGTGAAATCAATGATATTGTTCTGTAGTTTCCACACTTTGTTGGGTCACCCTTCTTTGGGATGGGAACAAATATAGATCTCTTCCAGTCAGTTGGCCAAATCGTTGTTCTCCAGATTCTTGGCACAACTTTGTGAGCACATCCAGGGCAGTATCTGTTAGCTGAAATATGTCAATTGGTATACCATCTATTCCTGGGGCCTTATTTTTTGCTATCTCCTTCAAAGTAGCTTGAACTTTTTCCTTCATCACCATAGGCTCTTGCTCACATGTTATTTCATTAAATTCTTCTGTATCTGCCAATTCCTTTTGATACAATGACTCAGTATATTTCTTGCATCTTCTTTTAATACTTCCTGGATCATTTAATACTCTGCCTAAAAATTTAAAAAAAAGTTGAATTTGGAATCTTGTCACTTTGTATAGGCAAGTGCTGTGGTGACTAGGGGAGTAGGATCCTTTTCTAGGGTTACTTCCTCAGTTCACTGCAGCTACAGGACTAGCAGAGAGGGCCAGAGATTGTGGGAGAAGTGATTTTCCTATTGAAGGCAACTCTATTGATTCGTCAGTTCATGCCTGTTTGCAGTTCCCAGCTTCTCTCCTCTGTTCCTAGACGTCCTCTCAAAGTCAAACACCTTTTTCTTGTTGTATTTGTTGCGGAGGGCCAGAGTAATGATCTGTTTATACTATCATCTTCATATAATCCCCAGAGTTTCTCTTTTTATGTCCTACTGGGCTTTTTAATCTCGAATGAGTTTTTTTGCTCTATTTTTGTCCCCACAATAGACTGTTCGAAGACTGTTATTTCCTTTCATAAGCGTCTTTATTATTATTGTTATTCATCCAACAAATTAATTGAGCACCTAGTATTTGCCAGAGACTGTGATTGGCAGATGTGGTCCCCATTCCTACAGACTTCTATTCAATGTGGAGAGAGACAAACAAAAAGTAAATGGACAAATAATTAAAATAATTTCAAATTGTGATAAGTACCTTCTAAAAGCAAACAAGGAGTGAATATAGTGTATAATGATCAAAACGACTTTCTAAAGCATTTAGAAAATGATTTGCTTTTACTTGCTCCAAATCCCTTGTAAGTGCAGCCTTCATTATTGTATTTGAAAGAGATTGCGTCTTTCAGTGTGCTTTTTGCTAATTGCTTTCTACTGGTTATGTATTACCCCCAAATAGCTTCCCTTTCTTTCTTTGTGTGATGTAATTTTGCTCCTACATCTTTTGCTTTGAGCACTCTGTGTCCTATCCCCGGTGAAGTAGTAGTAGGATTTTGCACTTGGCTTCTTTGGTGAAAAGATTAACTTCAGTTTGAATCTAAAAAGAAATGTTTCTTAGTGAGTCATACCTTTTGGCTGCTTTTGTTTAACCCACGAAAATGTTGTTGCATATATTGATACCTATTCATTGAAAACTTGAAATTATATAATGAACATTTAGGGGCGCTCTGGTGGTCTAGTGGTAAGAAGCTGTGCTGCAGTCCCAAAGGCACATGATTCGAACCCACCAGTTGCTTCACAGGTGAAGGATGGGTAATATCCTCCTATTCAAATAACTGCTTCTGAAAACCTGCCAAAAGGTCAGCTATGGGTCAGTTCTGACTTGACCGTACTAAAAAACAACAACAGTAAACATTTATACATGAAATTTTAAAAAGTCTTTCTCAAGCTCTCACATCTTGCCTTTTCACTCAGAGGTTACCTTCATGGTATTTGGACGTACTTCCCTTCATATCCTTCCCCCAAAGCTCACACTAACTGCAGTCAAGCTCATTCAGACTTGTGATGACCCTCCATCAACTTTCTGAAGCTGTAAGTCATAATAGGAACCAACTGTCCATCTTTTACGCATGAAGCAGCTGTTGTTGTTATGTACTGTCAGGTTGGAATAATTTCAGAGCTGACCCTCCAGAGGATTTTCAAAGACAGTAAATTGCACAGGACTTAACGGTCCATCTTTCTCCTGTGGAGCAGCTGGTGGATTCTAACTGTGTGACTTTGGGTTGACAGCACAGATCCTTACCACTAGGCCATCACAGCACAATGCTACTGGAGCTAAAATAAAGTGACCTAAAATATACTAGCAAATGATGCAACCACTGCACAGGAATTCCATAGTGACAAGATATCCATAAATATTGATGACAGTACATTTTATTATGCTTAGGTTTATTTTTTTAAAATTTATGATGTGCTGAGGTATTTCTAGCTCAAGATGCAAACTTCTCAAAGAACAGTTAACAACACATATGTTGTTGTTGTTATGTGCCGTCGAGTCGTTTGTGACTCATAGCGACCCTATGTACAACAGCCCTAAACTGTGCTCTATCCTGTGCCAATCTCATTGTCTCTAACTGTTTTTGAGTTTTGCAATACTATTCCAACAGGAACTAAAAACCCAGGAACTGTGAAGATATAAAAATATTTTTGACCATGTATGTATTTCCATTAGATATTTCTGTAAAGGTAGAGAGATGGACAATCTCCTTATGTGCAATTTATAGTCTCTACAAATCTGCTATGAGTTGGGCACATAGTAACAACACCATCAGTCCACAGAGGTTAACATAAGCTCACTTTCAGTAATGAGGGGTGGAAGTGTGCCCTTTTCTTTAAATCTTTCCACCACTTCATATAATTCCCCGCTCTCTCAATGTGATAAGTCAAAAATACCAACCAACACCTTAGTTTTGTTTTTCAGTTTCTCTGACAACTAGGAAGGTTGGTTATCTTTTCATGTAGGTATTAATAATTTTATTTATTACTCTGAAGATTTTTAATGTAATAAATACATATGTAACAAACATTACTATTTCAACTTTCTTCACATGTAATTAATAATGTTCATTACTATTAATTATTAGGGTCACTATACATCACAGGCAACTCAATGACACATAATAACAACATACTATGACAGGTTTGGAAGCAAGAAACAGTATGCTTCTGGAAATGATGAACTTTAATAAATGTTGATAGTTGTAGAGGGGCTTCAGGCCTTTTGTTCATAGGGTCACTATGAGTTGTGCTCGGCTCGAAGGCAATCAACAACAACAACAACTATTAATTATATTTATCATGTTGGTCAGCTATCAATTTCATTCCAGCATCACCACACTTTTCCATTGTAATTCCATCAATGTTCCGTAAGCAATGACTCTGAATATCTTAATATAATAATACAATATAATAGGTTGTTCTTGTTAGATGCTGTCAAGTAGTACTTATAGCAACCATATGAACAACAGATCAGAACATTTACCTGTTCTGTGTCATCCTCACAACCTCTGACACACTTGAATTCATTGTTGCACTTACTGTGTCAATGCATTTTGTTGAATATCTTCCTCTCTTTCACCAGCCTTCTACATTTCCAAGCACTATATCCCTCTCCAAGAAATAACTTCCCCTAGCAACATGCCCAAAGTAGGTGAGGCAAAGATTTGTTATCTTTACCTTCATGGAGCACTGTGACTGCACCTTTTACAAAACGTATTTATTTGTTCTTCTGGTAGTACTGTTCTCCAACACCACAGTTGAAAGACATCAATTCTTCTGTCATCCTTATTCATTGTCCAGCTCTTAGATGCATGTTATTGTTGTTTTCATAAGAACAAGAATAATCCTCTACGTCTGTTTCTTTACCTAAAGACGTTTTTCTCTGACAGTGTGGGAGTTAATTTTAGGTGTTATATCAACCCATTGGAAGCAGGAGTGGTGTTCATATTATTTACATGCCTCTGGAAACTATGAACTTTGAGAAATGACGATAGAAATAAAAAAGTTTCGGGTCTTTGTTCATAGGGTTGCTATGAGTTCTGCTCATCTTGATGGCAATTGACAACAATATCAACCCAACACACACACAAAAAATGAAACAACAAAAAAAGGTTTTTAATCATAGGGTGAGATGTTGGTAGGCGTCATTAAGTCAGTTACAACTCATAGCGACACTATGAACAATAGATCTGAACCTTGCTCTATTCTGTGCCAGCTCATGATCTCTGTCAGACTCAAGTCCATTTTGATAGTCACTCGTCAATCCATCTCGTTGAGGGTCTCTCTCTCTCTCTCTTTCTGACTCTCTGCCTTTCTTAGCATGATGTCTCTTTTCAAGGACTGGTTCCTTCTGAAAATATGCCCCACATAAGTAAGATCTAATTGCACTATTCTTGCCTCTAGGAAGAACTGTGGTTACACTTCCTTCAAGACAGATTTGTTTGTTCTCTTTCCTGGGATATTCAGTACTGCTCTCCAACACCACAGTTCAAAGGTCTTAACTCTTCTTTGGTCTTCTTCATTCATTGTCCAACTTTCAGATGCACAGATGATTCAGATGATTGAAAATACCATGGCTTGGACTAAGTGCACCTTAGTCTTTAAACTGAGATCATTGCTCTTTAGAACTTTGGAGAGGTCTATGACAGTAAATTTCCCCAACACGAAATCTAATTTATTTTAAATTCTGGATTGTTCACGGAAAGGTTAGTGATTTAACACCACTCTGAGGAGCCATGAGAAAAAGGCCTGGTCACCTGCTTCTGAAAAGAACCAGCTATTAAAAATCCATTAAATAATCCAGCAGGGATCTGGAAAGACAGAGTAATGGTAATTCATTATATAAAATTTAATGAACGAGAATGCGTGAAACACAATGTGAATGAAGGATAGTGTGAAACACAACATATAGAAACTTTGTATGAAAACCCACACAAAAGAAAATTTTTTAAAAAATGCATGGAATACTTCTACTCTGGCACACACAGTGTCTCCATATGTCAGAATCATCTGGATAGCAACTGGATTTTTAGAATAGTTATTCCCTTTTTAATAGCTTTCTAGTATTTTCATTGAATTAGGTGGACATTTAATTTGGTGGAAATATTTCCCTATTCTCCCCAGCTCTAGCCACTCTCTATAGTAGAAAGAAAATAAACTCCAGGCTCATGTCCTTTGACAGATAGCTGCATAACAATATGCTCTTGCTCTCATTTTTGTCATATTTATTTTATGTAGTTACATTCTATTTATGGCAAATGATTTTTGTGAGGATTTAGAATTGAGATCTAAAAATTATGCTTCACATGTTTATTTTTAGGAAAAAATTGAGTCAATAATAGCACAGATGGCACCAGAACAGAACAGAACAGAACAGAAATCATGCTAATCTTCCACTGATGATGGGGTTTAGGAAGCCACACAGCACCATGTTAACTCTCCTCCCCTATTACCTGTTGCCTAAAAATCCGATTGCTGTCAAGATGATTGTGATGCATGGAGAAACCATGTAGGTTTGAGTAGAACTGGGTTTTATACATTTTCAAAGGCTGATTTTTTCAGAAGTAGATTGTCAGGCCTTTCCTCCTAAGCAACTCTGGGTGGACTTGAATCACTAACCTCTCAGTTAGCAGCATGTGCACCTTCCAGAGACTCGACTCTTTGCCTGGAGTGAGAAAAGGGGCCTTTGATGTTGTTTCTTGGTCCCCTGGAGATCATATCCCCTCTTGGGTCTGATTTTAATTCTCTATTTCCCTAACTTTCACAACAACACTGACCTAGTCCAGGAGCTCTCTTTTCTAAATTAATTCATGCTGGAGTGGTAATAGAGGTTACCTGTTCCTAGTCTTAGATAAAGATCTCATTATAATAAGAACCATGTGGAGACAGATCTCTTAATTCAAGAAAAAAGGGAGAAAGACCCAGGTCTGTGGCCAGATAGAGCTCACTCTAATTGCTGCCTTACCTCAAAATTAGCTATGACTGTTTCAATTCTTTCTCCATCTATCATGATGTTGCCTATTGGTCCAGTGAAAAGGACCTTTGTTTTCTTGATGTTGAGATGCAGTCAGTATTGAAGGCTGTAGTCTTTGATCTTGTGCAACAAGTGCTTCAGGTCCTCCTCACTTTCAGCAAGCAAGGTTATATTTTCCTCATAAGACTGGCTTTTGATAAGTCTTCCTCCAATTCTGATGCCACATATTCTCCATAGAGTCTAGGTTCATGAATTATTTGCTCAGCATATAGACTGAATAAGTATGGAAAAAGGATGCACCCCTGACTCACCCCTGTCTGGATTTTTAAACCATTGTTCCTTTGTTCTGTTGGATGATAGCTACTTACTTGATCTAAGTATAAATTTTGCATGAGCACCATTAAATGTTCCAGTCTTCACAACTTAGGCATATTTTGCTATGATCCTCATAGTTAAATGTTTTTGCATAGTCAATAAAAGAAAGATATTCTTCTGATATTGTCTACTTTCAGCCAGAATCCATCCGATATCAGCAATGATATCCCTGGTGCTACACCTTGTTCTAAATTCAGCTTGAAATTCTGGCAGTTCTCTGTCAATGTACTATTCCAGCCATTTTTGGATAATCTTCAGCAATATTTTGCTTGCATGTGTATATTAATGATATTGTTTGCTAATACCCACATTCTGTTGGATCACTTTTCTTGGGAATGGGAACAAATATGGATCTTTTCCAGTTAGTTGGCTAGGTATCTGTCTTCCAAATTTCTTGGTACAGACTGGGGGTTACATGCACATGCAGGGCTACATTTGTTTGTTGAAATATGTCAATTGGTATTGAATAGATATGTAGGATCTTACTCTCGGCCAATGTCTTCAGTGCAACTTGAACTTCTTCCTTTGCTACCATTGGTTCTTGTTTACAAGGTTATTGTTGTTGTTGTTATGTGCCATCGAGTCGCTTGTGATTCATAGTGACCCTATGTACAACAGCCCTAAATCCTGCCTAATTCTGTGCCGATCGCACTGCCTCTGACACACCTACCCCCATTACCCCAGTCACTGAATCAGTCCATCTCTTAGAGGGTCTTCCTCTCCTGTGCTGTCCCTCCAACCTCCCAAGCATGATGTCCCTCTCCAAGGACTGGTCCCTGCTTGCAACAGGTCCAAAGTATGTCAGACGAAGCTTCAGAATCCTTGTTTGTTTATAAGGTACTTCCTGAAATTTTCCAGTGTCACCCAATTCTTTTTGGTACAGAGATGCTGTGTATTCCTTCCATCTTCTTTAATGCTTCCTGGATCGCTCGAGATTTTCCCCATGGCATCGTTCAGTATTGCAACTTGAGGCTTGGGTTTGTTTTCAGTTCTTTCAGCTTGAGAAACACCTAGTGAGTTCTTTTTTTAATCTGTGACTCGAGCTCTTGGCACACTTAGTTGTAATACTTTGCTTTATCTTCTTGGGCTGCCCTTTGAGATTTTCTGTTCAGCTCTTTTACATCAGCATCTCTTCCCTTTGTTTTGTCTTCTTGACACTCTCATGCAATCTTCATAGTTTCTCCTGACATCCATTTTGGCTTTTTCTTTCTCCTCTGTCTTTGAAATGACCTTTTACTCTCTCCATGGATTATATCCTTCATTTATTTCCATAGCTCCTATGGTCTTTGATCATTGGCAACCAATGCCTCAAACCTGTTCCTAAGATGATTTTTTAAATTAGTTGGAACAGACTCAAGGTCATATTTTGCTTCTTGTTTTAATCTTCTTTGGCCTCAATTTGAACTTTCACACAAGTAATTGATGGTCTCTGACAGCATCTAGCCTGGTTCTGAGTCCTGATATTGAGCTTCTCCAACAATTTTTTCCGCATTTGAGATAAATCTGTTTCCCGTACAGAATGGCAGGTGAGGTCCACATGTAAAATTGTTGGTTGTGTTTCTTAAAACTAGGCATGTGCTATGAATAAATTTCTGAAGGTATAAAATTCAATTACTCACTTTTCACTTTGTTTCTTTTACCAAGTCCTTATTTTCCTTCCTCATTGTTTCTAACTTTTGCATTCTAGTCACCAATAATTATTAATGCATCTTGATTGCATGTTTGGTCAATTCTGACTGCAAAATTGGTAAAAATAATCCATTTCCTCTTCTTCTTTCATAATAGGTGTACATATATTTGAATAATAATCATGCTAATAGGTCTTCCTTGTATACCTATGGATCTAGCCCTATCATTTAGAACATTGTACTTTAGGATAGATCTTGAAATTGTCCTTTTCATTATGTATGCCACACCATTCTTAGTTTTTCACTCCTTGACCTCACTAGAGACTGTTCTAGAATATACAGGGTTTCCCTGGTGATTTTCTTTCCGTAAAGGGTGGACCTTGAAACTCCTCTCATGCTTTACTCTTGCCTCTAGATAAATTAACATAACAATGAACTACATACTGCTTTTACAGTTCCCTATTCTGAGTACCTTCTTCACACCAAAGATGTGGCCCAATTGTAATCCTATCTACTCATAATAAACATATTCCTTCGCACAAAATTTGGTGTTTTACTAAACAGTTAAGGAACCCTAGTATCCAGTCCCTGGGGAAAAAACCCATCATGCTTGGAAAAGTGTAGTATCAGCCCAGGAGAGGAATAGCCTTGAGGAGCCAGAAGGACTGGGTCATTGCAACAATGGGGTTAAGCACGGCAGAGACTGTGAGGATGGCACAACGTCAGGCAGAGTCCCAATCTCTTAAACATGAGGTCACTAGGAGTTGGAGTGCACTTGAAGGCACTCAACAACAGTGTCATAGTCTGTCATCTGCTAACTGGAAAGTTTGCAGCACAAATCTTCTTCCAGGTGCTCTGGGGGAGGAAGATGGACAGTGTCTTAAGATTTACAGCCTCAGAAACTCAATGAAGGGTGGCAATGGGTCAGAATCAACTTGACTGCACAGAGTATGGTTTGGCTCTTAGTTTTCCCCACTTTTTTTGGTCTAAGCATTTGGATAAAGTTCAGAACCATGAAGACCTGCCCTGTGGACTAAAAGGATAACAGCTACCTCGTTCCTGGAAAGGGCATGATTGGGACTTCAGAGGAATTCCCATGTCCTGTTTCTCTATCTGGGAACTTGTTTGACAGCTGTGCTCAAGTTGTAACAATTCACTGAATTAAGCATATGTGATACATATGATTTTATACTTTGTTATCTGTCATTAGAAAGTTTTTAAAAGTATTAATTGAAAAACCCTTCTTTATATAGTATGTGCAAACAGTTTGATTTGGTGCCAGGAAAATGTAGAGAGATTATTATCTTACTTCAAAAAGAGAAGAGAGAGAAAGATGGGCAGTAGGAGGAGAGGCCAGAGACATAGGAGGGGCTCAGACATAAGCCGAAACAGCCCTCCGGGTGTGCTTTGCTCTGGAAGGGGCTTCCTTCAAGTAAAAGTGTGTGGGAAGTGGCCAAAGTTCCAGTGGCATAGGCTGTAGGGTGCTGTTCAGCTAACCAAAATGCCTCAGGTGTCTGCAGGTTCAAATCCACTAGCGCCCACATGGGAGAAGGTTGGGGAATCCTCTCCTGGTAAGATTTACAGCTTGGAAAACCAGTGGAGGGCCACTGTGAGTAAGGGTTGATTCCATGGCAATACCTGAGGTATTCTTGTGGAAAGAAAGCCCACATTGTCAGGGTCCCCTGGACCCCACACCCTCCTTCATGTCCCTTGAGTTCCTCCAGCTGAAAGAGAAAACTCAGGTACCAGGGTTGAAAAGGATCAGTGAGGCAGAATCCAGAAGGCAGAAACTCAAATGAAATGGCCAAGGCAGAGGAGATTCAAGCACCTTACCTTCCAGGTAGCTTTGGGGATTCTTCCTGTGAGATGTGGAAGAATGTTTGTGGCACTACTGGGGATGAGTTTCCTTTGTTGGTTTTCACCATTGGCTCTTTGGTCTGGTTAACCTAAAAAGTATGGCAAGGCCCCTAAGAGACTGATGGGTTTGGACTATAGATCTTATTGATGGCATAACCACTGCAATAATCACTGAATCGCTCAGCCCTCAGTGAGTTCCAACTTAAAGAATGACCCAAGGCTGCAAACTGTAATGGGAGAAGTCTGCCCGTCTTTCATCATGTAGCCACTTATGGCTCTGGTCCACCAAAGATGTGTAGATTTTTTATTAACAGTACAAGAAGACTACACCCCTAGAGATCCCCCAGGATTCCTCCTAATTACTATAGTCAACCATTTGCTCCACTGGCTTTAGAACTCCTTGCCTTTTGCTTTGAAGACATGAAACAATACACCTAAATTAAATTTCAACTTTGGGAGTACCATAAGGAGTTGTACCAGTAACCCAAAGGCAGAGAGCCTCTTTGGAGGTTCGAATCCACAGATGGCTCTATGGGAGCAAGTTGGGCAATCTCCTCCTGTATCACTTACAGCCTCTGAAACCTGCTGGAGGGTCAGCAATGCGTGGGTTCCAACTCTTCCTCAGTGAGTTTTGAGTTTTCTGTTCTCTTGCTCTCTCCCCAGAAGTGACCACTCTCCAGAAGTCAGTACTCTACCTTCTATGCATGCTTTCACACATTTTTTGCATCCTCCCCGGGGACTTCGGGAGGCATTTTCCTAAGTGGAGAGTCATTTGCAGTGTGGGAAGCAATTGCTGGGATGTAGGGGCTCAGAGGCTTGAGCTTCTGGGAAAGAAGGGCCTACTAGTTTCCGTGAAGGGTGGGAAGCACCGAGCTCTGGGGAAGTGAGAGAAGCCAAAGGGCAGGCTGGGGCGAGGGCTGCAGGCACCCACAGCGGATTTTCCCAGGAAAATGCTGTGAGCTCTGTAGCTTGACCCCTCTCATCAACCCCAAAAATTATTGGAAAAACTGCAATGGTAGTGAAATGCTTGCTGAGTTGATATCTTGTGGGATCCCCCTACAGGCTGCGTATCTTGGCTGGCTGATCTCTGCAGCCCTGGGGCACTCAGTGATCTCTAAGATGCTTCTTAAGTGCTGATCTGAATGTAAGGAAATTTGCATCTGAAGGTCTTTCCCTGCTTTTCTGTTCTCCTGAAATGCTGAGTGTGCAGTGTTAAGCATGGAGACACACACGTGCATGGAATAATGAAATGGTTACCTCATTGTTCATTTCATTGATCTAAAAACAATCATATGCATCAGACACTGGGGAGGACAGAGCTAACATGGTCGCTCGCTGCCCTGCGGTGGGTTTTTAGCGACACAGGCAGTGCGATGGCCCCAGGGAATGGATCTGGTGGCAGGTCCAGGCTAGAGACGGAAGACCACCCTGCTGAGAGGTTTGTGGAGGTGGGTTTGCAGCAGGGTGAATTCCCAGAGATACTGGAGGGGCACGGATGACTGAGTATAAAGGACCTCTAAGCTGATAAAGCAGAATTGAGGGCAAGAGTGAACAAAACACACATAGAAATGTGGCAAATACAAAGGGACGTGAGCTGGTAAAGAAGTGGGACCATCCTGCACATGTAGCTTTAAGAAATGGGCATATCCCCTGTGGATGATGGAGAGACACAGGAATGATGTGATTCAATCACATTTAGGAAGTTAACAAAGACTAAAGTGCGGTCAAGGAGGATCATTGTACTATTTCAGGTCAGTCGCGGTGGGAGTCAGGGTGGGTACACTGAGGAGTATCTGGAGCAGCAGCTCACTTCCCCTGCTTCAGGAGCCTCTCTGGGTGCCAGGCAAGATGCCTGGGAAAGGAGAGGGTCAGTGAAAGAGAGGAAGACCCTGAATGAGATGTACAGACATGTGACACCGAGACTACAAAAAGAGAGTGAGGGTGGTCCAGGACGGGCAAAGTTTTGATCTGTTGACATAGAGATGTCATGAGTTGAAGAGGACTTGACAGCACTTAACAACAACAGCCACGTGATGCACGTCTTCTCTCGAACCACAGTGCCTTTTGTCATCATTTCAGGAAAATGTCCCTCTGTAACCAAAACAGGACTAGGAATACCTTTGTGACAGCATGCGCTGTTGGGGGCAGGGCAAGCCTGAGCAGCATGTGTTATCCATCCATGAGAGAGACCTCACTGACGGAGCTCCTGGATACCGTTCCCTTGTTACCTTCCACCTGCTTGACCACAGGGCTCAGCAACTCTTTCAAGATTCCTTCTTCATGCAAAGATTTCTGTGCATTGAATCTTGGTGGTGTGGTGTGTTAGGTGTCAGGCTACCAACCAACTGTTCAGTGAGTCAAATCCACTCGCTGCTAAAAGGGGAAAAGATGAGGCAGTCTGAGCCTATGAAGTGGAAAATTCGGTGGAAGGTCACCAAGAGTCAGAAGTGACTTGATCGCGGTGGGCTCTTGGGTTTCACTCGTTTGTTGGTGTGGAATCAGAGCCATCCCATGGCTGACCATCCAATGCGTTTTCAGAGGCTATACATAGTACATGTGGCTTTGCCCATCTTTCTCCCACAGAGCAGCTGGTGGATTTGAACCACCTGCCTTTGGGCTGGCAGACTGGGACAAGTTATTTCATCTGCCTGGATCTTTTATAGGAGTTCTGGTGGTGCTGATTTTAAGACATCTGACTGTTAGCCAGAAGGTTGGTAGTTTGAACCCATCAGCTGCTCTGAAGAGGAATGCTGTGGCTGTCCGCTTCCCTAAAGATTTACAGCCTTGGAAAATCTGTGTGTCGTTCCACTTTTACTACAGGCTTGCTGTGAGTCAGAATTGACTCTGGCAGGGGTGTTTTGAGCCTCCTCTTCTTTGTTGTTCATGGGATGGATGGTCTGGATTAGGTGGGAGACCTGGAATTCCTTGGCTGTAAGAACAAAATGGTAAAGCTGAATAGCAGCGAGGTTAATCAGCTTATGGCTGCGTGATCTGTGATCACGTATCCCAGGCCCCCACATTCCACAGGACTCCGTGCTTGGCTTAATGCTCTGCTATAGCTGCCTTGAAATGTGTAGTTTTTTTGTAAGAGACCTCACATTTCAATTTTGCAGTTGTTATTGTTGCTAGGTAGGTACTTTTGAGTCAGCTCTGACTCACAGACACCCTGTGGACAACAGATCAAAACTGGCTGGTCCTGCCTTGTCCTGACAGTCCCTGCTGTGCTTAAGCCCATTTTTGCAGTTATTGTGTCATTCCATCTCCTCGAGGCTTTTCTTCACTTTCTCTGACTCTTCATCTTTCCAGGCATGACAGCCTTTCACAAGGATTGATCTCTCTCCTGATAACATGCCCAAACTATGTCAGACGAACTTTTACCATTCTTGCCTCTCAAGGGGCACCCTGATTGCACCTCCAAGATATGCATGTTGTTGGTTTTTGGTTGGGTTTTTTTTTCTTTTTGGCAGCCCACTGTAGATTCAACATTCTTCTACAGCACTGCAGTCCAAAAGTATTATTCCTTTCCAGTCTCTCTTATTCATTGTCCACCTTTTACATGCATCTTAAGCAATTGGGAGTGCTGGTGGCCTACTGGTCAGAAGCTGCAATCCTGACGGCTCATGGTGCAAATCCACCAATTACTCTGTGAGAGAAGGAGGGCAGTGGGAGAAGGCTAGGCAATTTCCTCCTGTGCAATTAACTGCCTCTGAAAACCCTCTGGAGGGTCAGTGATGGGTCGGTTCCATCCCAATAGCAAACCACAACAACATTAAGCAGTTGAAAAATACTTTGAGTCAGGTGTGCCTTAAAACCTTTAAAGTGACACCATTGTTCTTTAGAACTTTAAAAAGATTACTGACAGCAGATTTCCCCCATGTTCTGTGACTGGATAGGTGAGAATAAGTGTGTTTGAGATGGCAAGGTTGGCACAGGATAGAAGAGTGTATAGAGCTCTTGTACATAGGGTTGCTATGAGTCGCTAGCGACTCGATGGCACATAACAACAACAACAA
This sequence comes from Elephantulus edwardii, assembly GCF_000299155.1. NCBI lineage: Eukaryota > Metazoa > Chordata > Mammalia > Macroscelidea > Macroscelididae > Elephantulus > Elephantulus edwardii. Next base: position 6,957,135 of record NW_006399914.1, read on the forward strand.
CAGTAACAACAACAATATGTCCTTTAATATCTTGACTTCTGCTTCCATGGGTGTTTATTATAAATTCAAGTACAATCAAATTCTTTCCAACTTCAAATTTTTCTTCCATTTATGATATTGTTGCCTAGTGGTCCAGTTATAAAGACTTTTTTCTCTATGTTGGGATGTGATCCACAGTGAAAGCCGTAGTCTTTATTCTTCTTCAACAAGCGCTTCAAGGCCTGTTTGCTTTCGGTAATCAAGGTTGTGTCATCTGCATAACGTAGGCTGTTGGTGCCAATCCTGATGCCCTGTTCTCCTTCAGATAGTCCCTCCTCTCAGATTCATTGCTAAGCACGCAGAGCACAATTAAGTGTGTTCTAGAATTCCCATTCCTCTTCATTTATTTCCATTATTCTCAATTTACTGTAATTTATTATGATCTTCACAGTCTAATGCCTTTCCATAGTCAATAAAACAGAACTAAACGTCTTTCTTATACTCTCTGCTTTCAGCAAAGAGTCATCTGACATCAGCAATAACATCCCATGCTCCATGGCTTCTCTGAGCTCAGACTGAATTTCTGGCATTTCACTCTCTATATACTGCTCCAGCCATTTTTGCATCATCTTCAGCCAAGATTTTATTTGCCTGTGATATTAATGATATTATTTTATAACTTCCACAGTCTGTTGAATTACTTTGTTTCTAGAATGGGAAAAAATATGGCTTTTTTTCCAATCAGTGGATTCTTCCAATCAGTTGGCAAATGTCTTGGTGGAGATGAATGAGTGTATCCAGGGCTTCATCTGTTTGCTGAAACACCTCAATTGATATTCTGTAAACTCACGGAGTTGTTTTTTTTTTTTACCAATTCTTCTAGTGCAGCTTTGACTTGTTCTTCAGTACCATTGGTTCTTGATCATGTTACTTACTAAAATAGTTCAGTGTCAGTCAGTTCTTTTTGGTACAAGACAATACAATGTATTCTTTCCATCTTCAGTTTTGCAGTGCTGGTCCTGGACACCAGTGCCTCTCCTCTGATGAATGAGGAGCAGAGCAGATGCCAGGACTGCCTCCAGCAATGTGTAACATGTGGGCATTTGCCTCTAACCCTTTCATCAGGCCTTTCTGAGTCTTTTTTTGCATCATCTCTTAGAGTTAAGAACTCTTTTTTCTTTTTTTTTAAATTTAAATTTATTATTAATTTCAGTAAAAATTTACAGGGACTTTGAGTTTCCATTCATTCATTGTTGTACTTTTCTCCCTTCCCAATCCTACCCCCTAGTACACTACCCTCTTAGAAAAGTAAAAGACAAATTCTTTCATTGTTTTACAAACCCTCCCCCAGGTCCACTCCACCATATAGCCTTCGCTTTGGACTCCTGTCATAACAAAAATACCTAATCACTTATCCCTTTTAAACAGCTTTCCCCTCATCTGTTTCAAGGCAGTATACACTATGGAACCCATCTTTCTCAGTCTCTCCCCTACCCCAAGGTCAGTCCTGTTTTACAACAGTGGCACCATGCAGTATTTGTCCTTTTGTGACTAAGATACTTCACTCAGCATAATATCCTCCAGAGTCACCCATTTTGAATAATATTGCATGAGTTCCTTGTTTTTCAATGCAGCATAGTATTCCATTGTGTGAATATACCACAGCTTCTCTATCCATTTGTTTGTTGATGGTCACTTAGGTTGTTTCCAACTCCTTGCTATTGTGAACAAAGCTGCGATAAACATGAGTGTGCATATATCTGCTTGGATGTCAGTTATGGTCTCTTTGGGGTATATTCCCAGTAGTGGAATTACTGGGTCAAATGATATCTCTATTTGCAACTTTTTGAGAAAGTGCCATACCACCTTCCACAGTGGTTGCACCATTTTACGCTCCCACCAACACTAAATAAGGGTTCCAGTTTCTCCACAACCTCTCCAGCATTTGTTGCTTGCTGTTCTGTTAAATTTTGCTATTCTGAGTGGGGTGAGAAGATATCTCATAGTTATTTTAATTTCCATCTCTCTTAGAGCTAAGGATTTTGAACATTTCTTCATGTGATTGTTAGCCATCTGAATGTCTTCTTCGGTGAAGTGTCTGTTCCTATCCTGTGCCCATTTTTCTATTGGATTATTCACCTTTATCTTGTTGTGGTGCTCAAGTATTTTATAAATTCTGGATATAAGTCCCTTATCTGATATGTCATTACCAAATACTTTTTTCCCAGTCGGTGGCTTCTTTTTTACCCTGTTGGAGAAGTTTTTGGATGTGTGTGGGGATTTGATTCTTAGAAGATCCCATTCATCTACTTTATCTTCTCCTGGTTGTAGGTTTTTCGGGATACTTGGAAGACTGTTTATGCTATGGATTAGGACTTCCAGCGTTGTTCCTAGCTTTTCTTGAATGAAGTTTATAGTCCTTGGTTTTAGTCCTAGGTCCATGATCCACCTTGAGTTGGTTTTTGTATATGGAGTGAGGTGTGTATCTTGCTTGAGTCTTTTGCAGATATTTTTCCAATTTTGCCACCACCATTTGTTTTAAAGGCTGTAGTTTCCCTACTTAACTGATTTCACCTCCTTGTCAAAAATCAGTTGACCATAGATAGGTGGGACTGATCTCCGGGTTCTCAATTCTATTCCATTGATCTGTGTCTGCCATTGTACCAGTACCATGCTGTCTTTATCACCAAGGCAGTGTAGTAGGATTTGAAATCAGGGAGTGAGTTACCTCCTACCTTTCTTCTATTTTTAAGGAGTCCTTTGCTTATTCGGGGCTTCTTTCCATTCCAAATGAAACTGGAGATTGCCTTTTCCATCTCGTTGAAGAATGGGAGAGTTAAGAACTCTTAAAGGCAGTGAATACTTCTTCAGTATTTGCCACCTTGTCTACCTGGGTATACTGGCCTCTGGCTCTGTCCCATCAACACCAAAACTTTCCCTAGCTCTTCTTAGTGAACCAGGTCTCTGTTGGCCCATGGTAGAGACTTAGTGGTTGATTTAATTTGGGGTTGAATAATGTGCAAGTGAAAACAACTCCACCGAATCCTCTTGTGGAGAGAGTATCAATCTAGGAGTCAGAAGACATGGGCAATAACTGCCTCTTTTCTTGGAACCTCCTTTGGCTAAAGACGGAATGAGTACCTAGGAGAGGTAGCACATCACCTGATCCAGCTAACTCATAGATTTGTCATAGAGAAAGTTGCTTCCACTGAATGAGCGGCCCAGAGACCACTCATGTTCTCTGATAGATCACTGGGGCTCCAGAATGAGTTGGGATTTAGTGTAGGCAGGGAAGTGAGGGGTTAGGGAGGACATGAAGATGGCCTGAAAATGGGGGAGATCAAAAGGGGAAAACAGGATGGGGCAAGGTTGTTCATAATGTCATTATGAGTTTAAGTTGACTTACCAGTGCCTGACAACAACAAGGATAGTGTAGAGATAGGACCAAGCCCATCAATTCCATTTAGATGTCAATTTGCAATAGCAAATTAGTACACACCCTTCCACTCTGTTACCCTTCCCAAAGGAAACACATAGACTGTGAGAGGTAGTAAAAGCTGATCTAGAATTCCATTTCCAGATGAGATCTGGAAAGTAAGAGCCTGGCCACCTGTTCTCGGGGAATAGATGTGCTTCATAGGCATTGAGCTGACTGGGCAGCCACGATTTTGATTGGCTGTTTATGTATATTTATCACATTGCAGTGTATGGTTTTAGAGTGAAATTATACAGTTACTAGCAAATTCATTTTCTTTGTTCTATGAAGATTATATTCGTTCTTAGGGATGCTATAAGAAATTACCACAAAGCAAGTAAACAGAGATGCATTCTCTCAGAGTTTTGGAAGCTAGAAATCAGGATCCAGGGTATTGGCAGGGCTGCACTCTTTCTAGAGGTTCTTTGGAAAGGTTTATCCTTGTGTTGCCTTCTACTGACCTCTAACTTTTTTTTTATTCCCAATAGTATTTTTTTTTTATTTCAATGAACATCTACAGAGATTTTGGAATCCCATTCATTCATTGTTGCACTTTTCTCCCCGCCCACCCCCGTTCTTATTGCCATTAAGTCAGAATCAATTCACAGTTGACTTTCCGCTGGGTTTCTGAGACTGTGAAATCCCCTCCCAGGTGAGGGATTGTTCATTTTTCTGGAGCTGCAGGTGGATGAAAACTGCTAGAGTTGGGGCCTTTGGGTTCACAATGCGATTCCCTGGGGTCTATGCCACCAGTACCTGCTGTTAACTTCTGGTGCCGTCAGCTGCTCCTCGGTTATTGGCAGTATGTCTCCATTTTCATCTCCATCTTCAGGTGGTCGTCTGCCTTCTCTGCCTCTCTGTGTTTCCCTTTTCATAAAGATACTGGTCATACTGATTTGAGACCATCCTAGTCCAATATGACCTCATGTTAACTAATTGCATCTGCAAAGATTCCAATATGTGAAACACAATATGTGTAAATGAAACACAATAGAATGTATTCAAATTTTGTATGCAAACCAACATAAAAGCCAAAATAAAATAATAATGATAAGGTACTATTTCTTTTTTTTTTTTTTTTTTAGGTACTATTTCTAAGTCAAGTCACATTCACAGGCACCGGGCTTTAGGGCTTGGATGCATTGTTTTGAGGAACACAAATCAACCTACAACAAGGCGTGTGTGTGTGTATTTCTAAGTATATTAACAATATTGCCTCACAGTAGTTCTTAGTTATGGCTTGCCCCAGGAGTAGTTTCGTTTCCTTTGTTTTTGAAAAAGTTCTTACAAACCCCAAATAGTCATCTCCTCTGGCTTCTTAGGAAAGGTCTGTTTCCTAGTGGGTTTGAATTGAGCAAGGGTTCACTTGAAGGAAGCAGAATTCATTTTTTTTAATGACTTGGCTAGAGACTTGCTGAATGACTTGCTTTGATTTAAGTTCTGCCAACATTTGGAAGTCAAAAGGGAAGTGGCATAAGACGCAATGGACAATCTGTAGAAGGGGGTTTCTATGGTAAATTGGCCAGCATCTCATTTTGGGACTCCACTTTGTGAGCTTGGACATATGTCTTTCTCATCGTCTCAGCACAAATCAATCCACTCAGGCTGACAGAATTTGCAAGACACTGTCTCCCAGCCTGGAGGTTAATGTGCTAGCAGAAAATAAGAAATTATAGCTCCTTAATTGATTGTGTATCCAGAGAATTCTCTGTATACTAGATTCACAGTGAGACAAGTGAGAGCCAAAGGTCTTCTGATGACCATAAGCAGAGAGAGGAGAGTTACAGTTGTTGATTACATTTAGTGGCAACAGATTCCAAGATGCTGTACACCTCTGTTTCCCCCAGAAGAGAAGAGTCTTACCAGGTGGAACGGAAGCTTGTGATGTCCTGACAAGGCTCCTTTCCTAGGATAGTGCTTGGGGGAGCACGGCCAATGCATCTGTGTCTGACCAGCCTCCGCTGATGCACATGGTGTTTCTTAAACGATGCCAGTCATTAAGCTGAATTAGTGTCATTAAGCTAAATGAGAAACTGACTTTATTAGATGCCTCTTGCTTTCCTGGGAAAGCAGATTACGCAACAAGGATTTTCATACAAGAAATTTTAACACTTGCAGTGGAGAGAAGGAAGAGGGAGAAGTTGAGTTATGATGCAGTCACATTAGAGGCCTCAGCTGAAACCGTGGGATTTAGCTGAGAGCTAAAGCTCGAGCTGGGATAGTCCCTGTGCCACAGTTTATATTCTGGAGCAGTTGGTTTGTGGAAGGCTGAAGCCTTCAGTGGGAGCCTTACCTCTGTTTTGATTACTTACATACGTTCAGGCGCCCTTAGAGTTTCCCGCCATTCAATTCACTATGGAAGCATGCTTAGCAAGTCCAGGCAAGTCCAGGAAACAGCACTTTGCCCTCAGGAAAAGGTGTAGTTGAATGTAGGTTCCAGCTGCGGCAAGTCTCACTCTTCACTGCCATTGGTTAATTCTGACTCAGAGCAGCCCTCCACCAGGTTTCTAAGGCTAAATCTTAGTGGAAGGAGATTTAGGATTTTTTTTTTTAATATGAATATGAAACGCTTCATAAATTTGTATGTTATCCTTGTGCAGGGGTCATGCTAATCTCTGTATTGTCCCAATTTTAGCTTATGTGCTACTGGAGCGAGCACTTTATATAGGATTAAAAAATATGTTTTATATTGATTTGCTTTCAAAGTTCATATACAGTGTGTTTCACACCTTCATTTACGTTATGTTTCATACAGTCATTCCACTTAATTACAATAAAATTAATCATCATTGAACTATGCCCATCATTACCCTGTTTTTCCAGATTCCCACCAGATCTTTCCCATTTCCTTTACCCACCCCTCCTGCCACCCACCAGATTGTGTGACCCCATGATTTCCTCCCTGCACATCCTCACCTCTCTGCTCCCTCCCTCCCTGTCTTCGATCCTCACACGTTTTACTAGTTATCTTTCTATTTCCACCATAATGATCTTATGCAGTATTTGTCCTTATGAGACTGAGTTAGTTCACTCAGCATAATGCTCTATAATCCCTCCCAAGTTATGTAGTAATTTTGGAAATCATTGCTCCTGAATGTTGCATAGTATTCCATTGTGCGAATGTACCACAATTTCTCAATCCATTTGATTGTGGTTGGATATTTGGGCTGTTCCCATGTTCCTGTGATGGTGAATAACACTGCTATGAACATTGGTTTAGAAATTGCCATTTGTGTCTTAGTTCTAATTTCATTGTGCTATATTCCTAGCAGTGACATTGCTGGGTTATATGGAATGTCTAGGTTTTGCTTTTTGAAGAAATGTCAAACTGCCTTCTAGAGTGGCTGTACCATTTTACAATCCCACCAACAGTATATAAGAGTTCCTATCTCTCCACATTCTCTTCAACATTTATTGCTTGCTGTTCTGCTAAACTTTACCACTTCTAGGGTGGCATGGCATCTCATTGTGGTTTTGATTTGCATCTCTCTTATTGCCAGTGTCTGTTTCTGTAGTCTTGTCTGTAATAGTGATGGGTCAGAACTTCCACCAGTTAGAACATGATTATGGTTTCCTTTGTCCTCACTTTTAGATGTGAGAGCCATGGCTGTGATTCAGTGGAGCCTTTTGGCATCATGCTGATGATTTCCTCCATTCTGTAATGATTGTCCAGTTTAGAGCTTACTAAAAGGGTGTCTGTTTGATTTGTTTGAATCTGAAGTGTCTTCTGTCCCCTAGAACATGTCTTGGAGTTGTTCTGTATTAAGAAAAGGGTCTTAGCCTTTGATGTTCTGTATTAACCAGCCATTGATAGGCCATGATCTTGGATGAGGCTGCTTTATTCAACTATGAGAAAGTCCATACTTTGAGATTTGAGTGGATGGCAAGGATAGTACAGGGGCTGATTCTCCTAGTGGCCGTCTTTGACTTGAAGACACCTTGACTGTGTTGCTGAAATATCCTGAAATGCCTTGGATGCTTCACCCATTCGCTCCATTACTGACTTGCGTGATAGCTGAGGACTCTCCCAGTTTTTCTCAGTTCTCACCTCACTCTTCCCTTATTAAATCTGTACATGTTTACTTTTGTCTTGGTGCTTACTCCCCCAGGAGCTAAAAACAAATGCAAATCTCTTAGAAAGTACAAGTTGAATAAATGA
>NW_006399914.1:6964862-7040959 GCF_000299155.1 Elephantulus edwardii
ATAAATTAAGTCTTTAAAATAATAACAATACCATATATATGGTATTTTGCAATTAGACTTTCTCCTCTAAAATATATCCTGAAACAGTTTTTGATGAATCAGTAGTTGGATAGTTTCAAATTAGCATAATTTGGGTTCCCTAAGAAGCAGTTGCTGAGAAAAGAATTTGAGTAAAATTAGTTTTAAAATGAATTAAAATTGATTTTGGGAAATACCAAGGTAACGGGGAAGTGATTCTGATTTTGATCACTTATATCTGGATGATGCTCCCAACTCCATAAAGCACTTTTACACACATTTGCTTGTGGGATCTTCTGCCCGCCCACTTGGGGGTCAGAATGCATCATTATTCCATTACACCAAGAAGGAAATGGAATCTCAAAGAGAATAAGTGGCTGAGTGAGTGCGAGAGCTCAAAACCTCCATTAGATCTTCTGACTCTCCTTGATAAGTTCCAAGAAGAGTCAGGCCAAGTCCTTCAGAGGGTCATTGTGTGCAGAGAGAACTTGGCATTGGGAAGGCTGGAAGGAGTATGGCATGTTTGCAATATGCTTTAATTGAAAAGTAAGGCATTGGAGGAGTGTGGAAAATTTGGGCAGGCCAAGATATCCTGGGACCAACTAATGGTGGTGAGGGAAATAAAAATGGAAAAATACTGAGGCCTAGTGTTCAGGGTCTTGGGTCCCAAGGTAAAGAGGTTATGCTGTTGAATGCTTCTAGGTCTGTTTGTAGACTGAAAGAATCGTAGGGTTGGATTGTAATGTCAAAGGAACAAGAATACTACTTCTCTTCCTCAAACATCAGTTAAGTGCTGCTGGGTTCTAGTCAACTTCAAAGCCTTAAGTCGTGCTCATGTAACAAGTTAGAACATGCCTCACTCAAAAAAACTCCAGTGCTGCTGAGAGGACTCTGACTCACAGCCACCCTCCATTGACTTTCTGGGGCTGGGAATCTCAACGGGAAATTAGCCACCTTTCTCCTGAGGAGCTGCTGGTGGATTTGAACTGCTGGAGACCGCAACTGTTCGGTTAGCTGTACAACTCCCTATGGATTAGGCCACCAGACTTCCTTAGAAGATAACTTGAAATCTAGAAAGGGCATCCTAGCATGGCCTCCAGGCAAAGACTATTTCTTGCTCATTTTTGTTGGCTGGATGAAGGAGTGAATTACTGACTTGTTAAACCTGCTGTCAGGGCTATCCCTCACAGCTGAGCTGTGACATTAAGGACTAGAGGCAGGAAGAGAAACAAGAGGCTTTCTGACACTCCTGGAAAGTTGTTGTTGTTATGTGCTGTCGAGTCACTTGCGACTCATAGCGAACTTGGAGGTTAATAAAGGATAGTCTGAACTCTGCCCTGGAGCCTGCAGGAGCACAACCTCTCCGACTTCTCAATGAATCATCAACAACTTCCACATTGTAGCTTGTAAGTATGAGCTTTTCTCCCAGACCCCAAGTTGCCAATGCCGCCAGGTCCCAGGCAAGCCTGGCCACCTTGACCAGCAGCTGTGAAATGAAAGAATTGGCTGTGTGAGGTTACATTCATTTGAATGCTTGCTCTTAGGTATTGTCAGACATGGCTCGCAGGGAGTTGCACTGCTAACCCAAAAAGTCACATGTCTTTGGAAGTTCAAATCCACAAACAGCTTCCTGGAAGAACGAGGAGAAATCTCCCCTTGTGTGGTTTATAGTCTCAGGAACTCAGTGGAGGGTCAATTATGAGTCGGCTTCAACTCAACGACAATGAGAGAGAAAAAAAATTCTTGAGTTTGGGAATAATTTCATGTGATGAGGATGAATATGCAGCCACTACTTCAATGACATGGTCAGAATCTAGGCATTGCCTCCCAGTCAGCTACATGGTCCTCACAGAACCACCAACCCCGAGCCCTGTGCTCCTGAGTTCCTGCGCCTTTTCACCTGGGCTCCTCTGCCTTGAATGTTCTCTGTCCCACCTTCCCTCACCTCCAGCTGATAAACTTCTACTCATCTTTCCAGGTCCATTATGAAGATAAACTTCTCTTGGAAACCTTCCTGCTTCCCAGCAGTTGATCATGCCGTCTCTGAACCCCAGTGAACCCATTCTGCAGGCTTGGGCAACTCTCTCCACACTCTGCTCCTCTGTCTCCCTCTCTCTAAGCCCCTTCATCTGCGTCTCTGAGCCCAGTGCAATCCATCCTCTGCGAGGGCACTGCGTGGATGAAGACTGTAACTTTGAAAGCCTTGAGTTAAGAGGTAAGAGGAAAATAAGGCTGAAGAAGAGGCGTGGTGAAGAGAACTGGAGAATTCATGCTGGGAAGTTCAGGAGGGGAGCTACTCATGGTTAGAGATCTGAGCTGTTGAGAGAAAGCCTATATATAAATGCACACTTTCCTGAATCCATGGGCGGCACCACCCCCATTTCTCACCAGTTCAGTGCCATATATAAAGGTAGTGCTCACTAAAAGGGTTTTATTTATAAGTGAATTTTCTTTATTAATGGATAACTCCAACATCAGGACATAGTAATAGGAGTAAGGATGAATTAAAACTGCATTTGGGGGGCAGAAAGGATGGGCACAGAAGACATAGAATGAAGAGCTGTGGTGAATGGAGAAGGAGGAGAGGAATGGATCACAGATGAGATCTATCTTTCAAAGACTGGAAGAATCAATGTGTAAAAGTTTGGGTGCAGAGTCTAGTCTACCTGAAAGGTCCATATTCTGATTAGGAAAAACCAAATCAAACTCACTACCCTCTAGTCAACTCTAACTCATAGTGACCTCTCCACTGGTCTCTGAGGGCTAGACATCTTTATGGGAGCAGCTAGGGGATTTGAACCATTGACCCTTTGACTTGTAGCCTGATGTGTTAAGCACTATGATGCCAGGGTGCCTTATATTCTGAGTAGAAGATTTTTAAAAATAAGTTGGGTTTTTAAAAATTTTATTTTAAAAGAAATCTTTTTGAAATAGAAGATTTTAATTTGCAAAGCAATGATGTGGTGAAGGGAAAAGTGTGAAGGTAACGGTGGAGTCAAGGGACCTTGACACATAGATCAGGTGAGAGTGTTCAACTGACTATGCTTCACGCCAGGTGCTAACTACTACCAGCAATTTTTCAAGATCCTTTCAGTCCGATGTGCTCCTTATCAGAAATGACGCTCAGCCGTGACTGACTTGTCACGACAGCTCTGGCTTCTCAGGGTTTGTCACCATCTGTCACTCTGTGTGATGTGACTGGGAGCTTCAGCCAGCCACCAGGAACCGTCTCAGCCAGGCCTCACTTCACAGTGGCCACTAGGTGGTGCGAGAGACTCACTGGCAGAACCCTGCAGAGCGTCTGCTTTTTGAAATTAAAAAACAGCAACAAAAAACAGTTGTCGATTTGACTCAAACGCTACATGTATTAGCGTAGACCTGTGCTCCACAGGGTTTTCAACCTTTGATTTTTCAAAAGTGGTATTACTGTAGGTTAATAGTTGCACTGCTAGCCAAAAGGTCAGAAGTTGGAACCCATGAGACCTTCCCAGGAGAAAGTGAGGCCTTGTGCTCCTGTAAAGATGAAACCATGCAGGTAACTTCTATGCTGCCCCATAGGGTCGCTATGTGTCACAATCAGCTCCACAGCAGTGAGCGTGGTTTTCGAGATTGCCAGATCTTTCTTCTGAGGTGCCCTTGGGTAGATTTGAATCATTAACCTTTCAGGTAGCAGGCAAAGATATTAACTGCTTACATTGCCTGGGGACTCAAATAGAAATCTCTGGTGGCCTAGAGGTAAAGAGCTGCACTGCCAACCCAAAAGCATGTGGTTCGAATCCACTGGCTGCACCATGGGAAACAGATGGGCAGTCTTCTCCCATGCAATTTACTGCCTCAGAAAACCCACTGGAGGGCCAGCTATGAGTTGATCTGACTTGATGATACACAACAATAAAGAACTAAAATACAAAATATGCCTCAAAATACAAAAGTGCAGTTACTGTCATTCAGTCAGAACCGGCTCATAGCTGACGCTGTAGTGGGTTTTGGGAGGCCGTAGATCGCACAGGAGGAGACTGCTCCGCTTTCTCCCTCAGTGGCTCTGAGCCACTTGCCATTGGGTTGTCAGTGCAACTCTTTTTTTTCTCTTTGTAAAAAAGCACTACAAGCTCTGTTACACAGACAACTGACAATTTAATTTGCTTGGAAAAACTATTCTAATAAATATACAACCAACCTTACTCATAAACCTAATTATCTTTTTTCTTTTCTAAATTTGACTCCTTCCAGTCTGAGTTTTCCTTTGAGAATCTGTAACTACATGATTTCCAACAGGCCCTACTTCAGAAGTCAGAGGGCTCTCAGATTTGTCCTAGTCTCTTGCATAGGATTTTGTGTGCGTTTATTTCTGTCTTATTCTGAGCATTGAGAGAAACAACACTTTTTGTTTCTTTATTGCTGAATAAATTTTCATACAAACTATATAACTTGCCGTACAAGTTCCAATCAACTACTGACAGGCAGAGAAGACTGGTCAGAGAAGATTCAGCAAACTCTATGAACAGAGGCAGAGGATCTTACAGTGTTTCTCCCCCTGTGCTACCCAGGTAGCAGCAGTCCCCCTACTAAATGTCCTCAGACAACTCTGACCTGAATAGTCTTTGGAGCGCACAGGCAGTCTCTGCCCCCAGCCATGGACCTTGGGTGAGCTCTTGGGAGCTCGGAGTTTAGTTTTCTTCCCATTTGTAACACAAGGTTAATCAAAACAGCTCCACCACTGGGCAGTTTTAAAATTAAATTGAGAAGGCAAGAGACTCACTAAAAAGTGCACATCATTCCACTAATGTTTTAGATTAATTGTTGTTAATGTGCCTTGAAGCTGAGGGTTTGCAGAGGCGATAAATCACATTGCTCAGCTTTCTCCTGTAGAGCTACTGTGTTTAAAAGATGACGCTGACGAGTTTTTCTTATCTTTGAGAAACTAGTTAGTCCATTAAAAAAAAGTTAACAAGCATTCTAGAGGTTGGTCATCTTTTAACCCTGTGAGTCCAATGTTCAGCCAAACAGTGAGATACATCTATAAAGTGAATCTTCCTAGAGCAACCTGGCAGACAAGATCAAAGGCAACTTTTGTCCAAGGATAGAACTCAGAAGGAGGATGGAGCAGGAAAGAAGGATGCATGGAAATGGAAAACACAGGGAGGAAGTGGGAACAGTACTATTCCTATTGTAATCAATGTCGTGAATCAGTTTATGAATTGTTGAGTAGAAAGCCAATTTACTCTGAAAACAAATCAATAACTAGCTTACACAAAACAAAAGCTTGCTCAATTTGGAGGATTCAGTCAATGGATGTGCCAACTGTGGAAGGATCTATCTATACTGTACTGAGTTGAGAGAGGTCTTGTGGGGACTGTGGATCCTCTTAGGAAATGGCCAGGTCCTGCATTTGGTCTGCCAAGGATAACTTACGGGACAGGACTCAGGTGGCTGCTCCATTGGGAAGAGGCCATTATGAAATCAACGGCTTCCAAGAGCTGGTCCTGTCTATAATTGAACAACCTTAAAATATAGAACTTCATTTTCTGCTTCCACTGTTTGTGCAACTCACTCCCTCGTCAGTGCTGTTATGTTAGAAATGACTCATAATTCACCCTCCAGCAGGTTTTTAGTGGCTATAAACCTCACAGGAGGTTATTGCCCATCTTTCTCCTATGATGCAGCTGGTGGATTTAAACCTCCTGCCTTTGGGTTGGCACTGTAACTCCCTACCCACTAAAACACCAGAGACTATTAATCACTCCATCAGGTTAGAGTAGAATGCATGGTCTAGAGCCTGCATGTGGCCTACGGTGGTTGTTGTTGTTGTTACCTGCCATCAAGTTACCTGTGACTCATAGCAGCCCGATGTACAACAGGTTTGTTCCCTGCTCTATCTTGAGCCAGCTTCATTGCTTCTGATACACCTACTCCCATTACCTCAGGCACTGAGTCAATCCATCTCATCAAAGGTCTTCATCTCTTGTGCTGTCCCTCCACCCTCCCAAGCATGGTGTCCTTCTCCCAGGACTGGTCCCTCCTTGCAACATGCCCAAGGTATGTGAGACTGAGCTTCAAAATTCTTGCCTCCAAGGAAGAGCTTGGTTTTACCCTCTCCAGGATGGACCTGTTTGTTCTCTTAGGAGTCCGTGGTGTATTCAATACTCATCCCCAGCATCACAGCTCAAAGGCATTGATGCTCTTTCTGTCATTGTCCAGTTCTCTGATGCATAGTAAATAATTGCGAAGACCATGCCCTGGATCAGGTGCACCTTAGTCCCCACACTGACACAGCTTTTGCTGGGTTTGAGTTCACATGGAGATACCTCAGAAGAAATCAATGACAATCTAAAAAAATCAAGCCATTGTATATACTATAGAGCATGGTTCCGCAATGAAACACAGGGGGTTGTGATGAATTCGAACTGATTAGATAGCAACTGGTATGTGTTGAATGTGGCTGTTGCCCAAAGAAGCATTTCCCCACTGTGAGTCCTGGCAGTGTAGTGTGAAGCATTTCATCCTCATAACCAGAAACTCAGTGGTTTAAATCCATCTGTTGCTCTTTGGGAGACACATGGCTAGTAAGTCTCTTCCCATATATGATTATAGCCTTGAAAACCTCATAGCAGTGGTGTTGGGCTGGGCTTCTCAGGCCAGTAGCTGAAACCCAGAATACAGATAGGACTAAGGGTCAGAACAGACATTGATCTCCCAGGTGGCCTGAGGGTCTGCACAATGTTTCTTGCTTTTAAAAAAATTAAGCCAGTTAAAAAAAAAAGGAATCATTGAGAAATTGAATATGGATTTCTAACTTCCCTTGAGACATTGGAAGATGCAGCCACATGGATCCCAGTTTCCATGAAGAAGCAGTTGATCTATGCCAAATGCCAGCTGCCTCCTCGGTTTGCTGTGGGCCCTGCCTTGCCTCACCTTGGCATGCTTTTTCTTACTTATGTCATCTACCTGACTCCTGCAAACAAAAAAGTATGAAAACCCTGAATTAACACATGAAAAGACCTGGGAAAGAGGTGCTAGCTCCTCAGCCTACACACCAAGTAAAAGGTGGCTTGGATCTTGGACAAGTGCTGCAGATTTGGGGACACTAACTGGAGTTTATCCTGTTACTGTGTAAGCTGAAAGTGAAAAGGTATGGAGACAGAATACATCCCTGGCATATACCCTTCCCGATTAAAAGGCCTTTAGAAAGATATTTTACTTGCACAATATAACACCCTAGTTTTCCAGTTTTCAATAGTTGTAAATGATTTCACGGACAGCAAAAACCTAGCTTCAATTTCCCTCAACAGATTTATTGATTTGCAAGAGCCCAGGAGACAGTTTAAGTTTGAGGCTACATAGAAAGTATTTTGATTTGCTAACCCATGCCACTGAGAAAAGAAAATGCAACTGCAGTCCACTATTTCTTTTCAGGCTTTTTAAACAAAGATAAAATCTATACTTAGTGATGTTGTTGTTGTTATGTGCCGTCAAGTCACCTGCAACTCATAGCAACCCTATGTACAACAGCCCTAAACCCTGCTCTACTTGGTGATGGGTTTTCACAAATAAATGCAACCTCACCGTATTAAGACATAGAACTTTCCCATCACCTCAGGAAGTTCTGTCATAGCTTCTTCTTTAGTCAACTCCCTGACAGGTGAATACTTTTCTCATATTTTTCCCCCTTCATTGTCCTTAAGAGGGTGAAGCTGGGCTGCTCCTTGGAGTCAAGGATTCTGAAGCTTCGTCTGACATACTTTGAGCCAGTCCTTGAAGAGGGACATCATGTTTGGAAGAGTGGAGGGATGGCACAGGAGAAGAAGACCCTCAATGAGTTGGATCAATTCAGTGATTAGAGTAGTGGGAGTAGGTTCAGAGACAGTGAGGTTGGCGCAGGATAGAGCAGGGTTTAGGGCTCTTGTACATGGGGTCGCTATGAGTCTCAAGTGACTCGATGGCACATTACAACAACCTAGATTAGGGAGCTCTGGTGGCTTAGTGTTAAGCAGGCATGCTGACAACGCAGAGATAGGTGGTTTGAATCTACCGTCTGCACCTTGGGAGAAAGATGAGCGGTCTCCTCCCATGCTATTTACTGCCTCTGAAGACCCACTGACGGGTCAGTGATGTCATTCCAATTTGACAGCAATGAGAAAGACAATGTACAACAGTTTATCTGTTTTCCTGGGGATGGATGTTTGGATCAATCCCAGTATTTTATTATTATGGGTAAAGCTGCCCTGAATGTTTTTGTACAAGAAGTTTTGTGGATATATAATTTCAGTTCTCTTGGGTAAATACCTAGTAGTAGAAGTGTTGGGTCACAAGGCAGGTGCATATTCAATTGTATGGAAAATATTAGCAGACTTTGTCCAGTGCTGCTGTACCATTTTACACCAGCAATGTGTGAGAGTTCTAGTTGCTGTTCACATCAATGTTTTGTATTATCAATCTTCATAATTTTAGCCGGTCCAGGAGCTGACCAGTTACTTGAAGCACTCCTGCCTCACTTTTTAAACAGGAGCATTTCTAAGGCTTGGGTTTAGGCTTCTAATCCACTCTGCTCTTCAGCTGGTCTTAGTTTACCAAGTAGACACACTTGTGGGGTTCTTAAGATTTTTACAATTAAGCTTGAACAAAATAAATGGATCAGAAAGTTCAAGGATGTGCTTTACATCCTTAACTCAGATTAACATAAGCTTTTGCTAATGAGGATACAAATTTTGTAATTAATCACGTGCATATAATTTACTTGGGCTTGTTCTGTTTTGCAAAGCCGATTTCAATTATAGATATTTAGACAGAAAATGAGTATCTGGCATTGTTTGCATGCTAACAGTTCCAGAGTTTTTATGAAAATTACACAAGTGGAAAGATGAATTTTCATAAAATTTTCTTAGCAGCCTTTTCTTCTTATTTTTAGACATTAATACACACTGTTCAAGGCTAGCATCAACATATTGCCAGACTGATAATTGTACTTGTTGTTTTCATAATACTTTTCTTTTGTTCATTCCTTCAGTATGCCCACCACATCCCATATGGTCTTATCTGCATTTTACAGATGCGGAAACGGAGGGCTCAGAGGGCTAAGGGACTTGCCCAAGGTCTCACAGTTGGCAGCGGAGAAGGAATTTAAATGAATGAGTTGATGTGGAGACCCATGCTGGTTCCATTAGGAGATATCTCGGCCTCCTTCTGAGCCCAAGTGTTTCTTGCCCCTGAAAGCAACTTTTTTATTGCTTGCTTCTTTGAAACAGCACTGTGAAACAACCAGGAAGTCTTGATACAGCTGTGAGTGTCTATGTTCAGTGGGTGGGGGTGGACCCCAGAACTTTGAGGAAGGGTAGAGGTAGCTGTGAGCTTCCCGGTCAGGAGGGTTGAGTGTTCAGTGGAGCAGCAGTGGGGAGCAAGCTGTGAGCTGGGCCTCTGCTGCTCTTCATTATAGAAGCAATTGTAGGGCTTGGGGTTGGAGGATGTGCTGTTTTACTCTCAATTCTCAGGGACCTCTGTCAGGATGGGTAAGGTCTGGAGTGGAATGGCCAAGTGGACTGAACCCAGCATTTGCTGCAGGACACAGTATGAATCAGTAACATCTCAACATCCTCCTGGATTGTCCTCTAATCAGAGTATTTCATGGCAACCTCACGCCATATTTCTAGGCATTGACCAGAGTCCAGATCGTCATGCTAACACCTTGATTCAGACTTTTTATTTCTTGTCCTAATAAAAGAAGCCCTGGTGGCATAGTGCTATGTGCTAGGCCACTAACTGAAGGTTCAGCAGTTAGAATCCAGCAGCTCTGCAGAAGGAAAATGAGACTGTTCCCTCCTGTGAAAATTTACAGCCTCACTAACTGAATGGAGGGCAGCCATGAGTCAGATTGACACAACAACACTGGGTTTGTTTGGTTGTTTTTTCCCCATGGGGGATTGTTCTAATAAAGGGAGATTGAGGGATGTGGACCACTGCCAATTTGTAAATTGTTTCCCTAAAGGGAAGCTCAGCCTTAATTTTGATGTGTTAGATAATGCCAGCATAGATGTTTCTCTTACCATCGAACAACCTTGACTGGAATTCTAATACAAGAATACAAAATAATATATAAGGAAAAATCTACAAAGCATTACAATCAGGTATATCTATAAGCTGTATTATATATATATATAATCAACAACCTGCACTATGCAGATGACACAACTTTTTTGTGTGTAAAATTAAAGAGGATTTGAAGCACTTGCTACAAAAAATCAGACTACAGCCTTCAATAAGGACTATAGCTCAACAAGAAAACAAAATCCTTAACACTGGACCAATAGGCAGCATTATGCTAGATTAAAAAAATATTGAAATTGTCAGTAATTTAATTTTACTTAGATCTACTATAAACACTCTTGGTAACAACAGTCAAGAAATCAAAAACAGATTACAGGGATCTTTCCAAAGCACTAAAGAGCAAGAACTTCCATTTACAGACTAAAGAGCACCTGATGCAAGTCATGGGATTTTCAATTGCTTAATATGTTTCTGAAAGTTGAAACATAAATAAGGATGTCAGAAGAATCATCGATGATTTTGAATTGTGGTGTTGGAGAAGAGTCACACAGACATGCATATCAACAGATCAAACAAGTCTGTCCTGGAGGCAACACATCCAGGGTGCTCCTTAGAAGAAAGGATGGAGAAATTCCACCTCATACACTTTGAGCATGTTGTCAGGAGGAGCGAGTCTTTGGAAAGAGAGATCATGCCGAGAACGGTGGAGGGTCAGAGAAAGAGAGGAAGATATGCAATAAGATAGACTGACACAGTGATTGTAACAATGATCTCGAGCTTATCAGAGATGGTGAGGATGGAACAGGATAGGACGTCTAGATCTGTTGTTCACAGGGTTCGATGGATTGGAGTTGACGTGAAAGTACCTAACAACAACTATACATACATACACGCACTCTATGTACAAATACATATAAGCACACACATGCACTATATGCACACACATATGTGTGTGTGTGTATATCCTAAAGCATGAGGTTAGAATCCACCAGTAAAGGAGCTCTGGTGGCCTAGAGGCAAGGAGCTGCAACTACAATCCCAGAGGCTCACAGTTCAAATCCACCAGATGCTCTGCCGGGAAAGGAGGGACAATCTCCTCCTGTACCAGTCAGATCTGATTTGACAGTACACTCACACAAAAATAAAATAATAATAATAATAATAATAAAGAATCCACCAGTTAGTTTCTCCTGGGAAGCAAGATGAACAGTCTCCTCCCATGTAGCTCACTGTCTCTGAAAACCCACTAGAGGGTCAGCTATGAGTCAGTTCTGACTCCATTAAAATACTGAATTGTTTAGTGATACAAATTAGTCCAGGCTCATAGATATGTCTATGTGGCCAATGATATCAAAGAAAATAAGACACTTCTGTTAAGTGAAAATTTGACTGCAAATTAAGGATATAATTTAAAACACTTTCTAAAAAAAAATTATTCCTTATGTTGGCAATGAAGTCTTAATTTGTATAGACAAATGCTAATTATATGACTAAGTCCTGAAAAACACAGTATTTGGAAACATGTTATCAGACAAGTGAAGTCTGTAAAAAATTGGAAAGTAGGAGTATGACTTGATGACTCTCCTTCATGTGTTAAGGTCTGAACAGTGTAATGGAGCTAACAATTTTGCTGGTAAATGAAAAGAGCGTCTCAGGCAATGGGAGTTAATGATCTAAGAAACTAAACAGGAATCCCAGAAGCTGACTCTCCAATAAGTTTTCAGAGGCAGTAAATCCCAGGAGAAGAGTTGCCCTTTGTTTTCCTGTGGTGCCATTGATGGATTTGAACCATATCCCTTTGGGTTGGCAGCACAGTTCCTTACCACTAGGCCACCAGAAGTCCACTATTCTGGATGAGGAGGAACAGGTAATATTGATAGCCAGAAATCTAATGAAATTTTATGGTTTTTGTTTCTCCTTTGCTCTAGTTGTTTCTCTCACCCCCAGTCCTAATTAAGGTAGTGATACCCAAAAACCCAAACCAAAACCAATTCACTGCCTTTGAGTTGATCTCTAATGAAATAAGGAAATAGGCTGTAGAAAAGAATTTTTGAACCACTTTTGGAATAGCACAGGTTAGTCATAGGTCAAGACTTAAACATTGAAGAAAAGGCCATGACGGAGTGGTGATTAGTGAGGGTTATTGTCACAGCTTCTATGAATTAAGTCAAATTTCCACCAAAATAATCAAATCCTGTCTCCTATACTCATAGAAGGGAACTCTGGTTTGTGGTTTGAATCTACCAGCATCTCTGAGTAATTACAACATATAAAATGTGACCACACTCTTCCCATTAATCCTTCTAGTCTCCCCTTCTGGCATTATACATTTTGCCTCTGGGAAAATGCTGCCTTTTTATTGTTTTTGTTGTTATTGTGTACATAGCTGACCCTACAGAAGGTTTTTAGAGGCAGTTAATCACATGGGAGGAGACTACCCATCCTTCTTCTGTGGGGCAACTGGTGGATTTAAACTCATTCCTTTGGCATTGCATGATAAGTTTTGTTTCTGAGAAAATGCTGCCTTTTTATTCTTATATGGTTTATTATTATAAGGAATGAGTACCTCCTTGATGTTACTGTCCATCTTATAGGCCTGTCCATTGTTTACCTAAAAGTTGAGCTGTGGGAATAAGTTTTATTCTAGGTTTGAGTGACTAAAGGCATCATTGGGCCAATGTCTCTATCTCTACTGGGCAATTTTGAGCTTTGTTCCGTATCCCTACCCCCCGTCCCCACCACCGCAGACCACCTACACTCTAACAAGAACCTTCTCCTGATCCCTTTCAGAGTAGTCGGCAGTGGTAGCTGGGCACCATCTAGTTCTTCTGGTTGTAGGATCATGGAGACTAAAGCCATAAGGTTCGTTAGTCCTTTATACTAATAGCCTTTGATTTTCTTCTCTCTTTTTTTTCTTCCAGATGAGGAAAGGTCAATAGTTACGTGTAAGGATGACCACTCACAGGCTTTTAAGATCCTAGTTGTTACTTACCAAAGGATATAGAACATTGTCTTGTGGCCTATGTTGTACCAATTGACTTGGATGTCCCCCAAGACTGTTTCTGCTCATTCTCTCAAAATATTTGGTTATGGCTAAGAAGTTTTCCTAATTTTGTCCTCTGTTTGCTCTATATCTATATTACAGCACACACAGGTATGTGTATAGAAAAAGCAATTGTCAAACTTGTGTGCTTGTAGGTACATAGTCTCATTTACCTACGAATAACTGTTCATTTTGCCTGTGTATCTGTGTAGATTAATGTCCATTATTACTGATAATGCCAGATTGTGAAAGTAACAGTGTTTACCTTGGTTATGGATAATGCTTGTGTATTGCCTTATGCCTTCCTTTTCTTTTGTGATATTGTATTTGTCACCCTTTTTTAGTATATTGCCTTTACAGTCACCCAATTTAATGCTATCTCTTACCTAGGTAAAGAATTATTCCTCTTTTCCCCTCCAGCCCTGATAACCATAAAACAATGTTTTTTACTCACTTTCTTTGAGTAAACCTTTCTATACATTTTTATAGCAGTGTATTCATTGGTCCTTTATGAATGTCCCCTAGGTTCATCACAGTTAAGAGGCGTTTCATGGACTCTTCACTGTTCTTTAATGTTGTATCATTTTCCACTGTGTGTATGCACCACAGTTTGTTCACTCAGTCATCAGTTGAATTCTTTCTGTGTCTTTCCCCATTTTGTAATTAATTGGGTTATCAGTCTTTTTCTTGTGGAGGCCCTGTAGTATTCTGTACACTTTTGTTATGATATCCTTGTCTGAGATGTTATTGCCAAAAGTTTTCGCCCAGTCGGTAGGTTTTATTTTCACTCTGTTGAAAAAGGTTTTTGATGTGCACAGGGATTTAATCTTTATCAAGTCCCATTCTTCAATTAAAATTTTTTTTTCAATTATTATACTGGTTTATTTACAAAGTTCAAATACAACGTTTTTTACACAGGAACTTTCACATTTTTTTCACTGCCCCAAACTCATCAAATTGTAGGACCTTATGATTAATACCCTTTCCCCACCCCACCCATCCTTACCCTTCTGCTTCCACACCCCTCCCCCACCCCATCCTCATACTCATTCTACGATAATGGTTTTAAACAGTATTTGTCCTTATGGAACTGAGCTTGTTTTACCTTCTCCATATTGTACATTTTTTGGCTGTAGTTTCTTTTTACTACAAACTAGTCCTTCCAAGCTTGATCACAGTTTGTCTCTTATGAACTTTTTGGTTTTGGGCTTTCCTCCCAGGTCTCTGATTCACAATGAAGTTGATTATTATGTATTGTGTGAGATGTGGATCCTGTTTCAGCTTTCTGCAGTTAGCATTGCCATTTGTTGAAGAGATTGTCATTTCCTCATTTGATAGGTTTTATTTCCTTGTTGACTATCAATTGACCATAGATAGCTGGGCCTGTTACTGAGTTCTCAGTTCTGTTCTATTGGTCTATGTGCCTGTCATTGTGCCAGTATCATGCAGTTTTGGTTACTACCAAAAGTAAATTTTGAGGTCAGGTAGTGCTATGCCTCCGACGTCATTTTTGTTTCTCTGAAGTCTTTTGCTTATTCGAGGTCTCTTGCTTCTCAAAGTAAACTTGACAATTTCCCTTTCGATCGCCTTGAAAAAGGAATTTGGTATCTGTATTGGGATTGCGTTGAACATGTACTTTGCTTTTTGTAGGATTGTCATTTTCACAGTGTTGAATCTTTCTATCCATGAACAGCACACATTTCCCCATTTCTTTGGGTCTTTTATTGTGTCTTGCAGAAATGTGCTGTAGATTTCTTTGTACAGGTCTTTTTCTACCTGCCACTCTTAACTCCACTACTCGCATGGTCTCCAGCTGCCGCACCTACACACACATTGTTCACCACTAATCAGTGTCTTCAACATCACCAACAGCTGTGAAACCAGCATAAAAAAAGAAAGCTAACCAGACTGGAAGGAGACTGTGTGGCAAGGCATAACCTGACAGAGACATACAGAACCAGAGTCAGAGCCCTTGAGATGGGAACCTCAACAACAGGAAAGAAGAAAAAGCAGAGAAAGCAGTGGGTGTCCTTCAGGGCCAGAGGTTCCTGGGCCAGAGGTATCATGCTGTTGACTGAAACAGAAGCTGCCTGGATTAATTGAGGAAACTGTATCTTGGTGTTGACGGAGAAGGTGTTCATCCAAACTAATTGAGGGATTGTGTTTTGCTGTTAATCTGGCTTAGAACTGCTATTTGCTAAACATGGACTTTCATTGTGTAATATCCTTTGCCTTTTCCTCACACCCCACCAGTTTCCCCAATAAACTCCACAACTGTGAGTAAAAAGAGATTCTATAAAGTCCGTGTGGTCATTTGCAATAACTTTCTGACCCAGTAATTAGTAGAGGAGGTCTGGTGGCCTAGTGGCAAGAAGCTGTGCTGCAATACCAAAGTCACATGGTTCAAATCCACCAGCTGCTCCATGGAAGAAGGGTGGGAAATCTCCTCCCATGTGATTAACTGCATCTGAAAACCCACTGTAGGGTTAGCTATGGATTGGTTCTGACTCAGCGGCACTTAACAACAACAAACAATAGGTATAGTAAAGTCAGGGGCATGTCTGACTTTATAGGCATCAATTTTGCCCTGAGGATGTTGTTGATGGGGACAATTCCCCTTTGTGGAGTTAGTAGAGTTCCCATGATATGGTTGTTTTATAAGCACCATTATAATTCCTCAGGATGCACAACCATCTGCGTTTGTGAAAAGGGTGGAGAGGAAAATGCTTGCTGGTGCTGAAAAAGATTACAATTGAAGTTTTAGGGATATGAGTTCTGAGCAGGACAAGTCTTTAGAGGGTTCTTTTGCTTTCAGAAGCTTTCTTAACTGTATGTCCACTTGGGTGCACACACATACCCTCCTGTATGCTCTGTCTTGCCTGCAGCATGGGGAGACAAGGGTGTTTGGGAAGAAACAAAGACACTTTACCCGTGTTCTTCATCCCCACCTCATAGAGCCTTGGGACTCTGTTAACGAAACCTGCTTGTGCTTGGTTCTGCTCCATGGTTCACAGTTTTGTCTGCCAGAGCCTGCTTCCCCTCTGGGTCCTTCATCTTTGTCAGACTGAATAGCTGCTCCTGCCCTCAAGCCATTTGCATGACAGCTGGACCTTCTGGTAAGTTTCCATACACTCTCAGCCTGTCCTAACCATCCACCCGTTGCTCTCCACACTATTCTTTTCTGTGATTGCTCCTTAATGTGAAATCCCAGTTGGGTTCTCTAAATAGTCATCATTGCTCTAAGACCTGCAGTTTCTAATCATGCTAATAGCCTCTAAAGATGACAATTTGGGAAGGAGCTGTTATTAGCACATATTTGCTCACAGTGTTATTATCATAGCCACATGCCCCCAGGAGTGATAAGAGCTGCCATTTATAGAGAGCACAAATGTTTTACATTCATTTGATCCTCAAGTTCACCCTATGAGGCAGGAGCTACTGTTTACAGAATGAGAAATTCAGGGTCAGTGAGATTAAATAGATTACTAAGTGTATACAGTTAGTAGGCGTCAGGGCAGCCATTGCCTGGCACATGGCCCAACATTCTCCTACAACTGCCAACGTTGCCACATTACCTACTGCCCCACTGCTGCTGTCTACTGGGTCCCTGGGTGGTGTAGATAGTCAAAACTCTTGGCTTCTACCCAAACGGTTGATGATTTGTGTATCCTCAATGGTACCTCAGAACCTCAGAAGAAAGGCTTGGTGATCTACTGTAGGAGGAAAAATATCGATCTTTAAAAACCTTATAGAACACAGTTCTACTCGGACATACATGGGGCAACCATGAGTCAGAAGAAACTCAACGGTAGCTGGTTTGGGCTGCAATCTGTGACTTCTTTTTCTATTCTGGTTAAAGGATGAGGGTACCCCAAGCTCATTACCTTCAATGAGATGATTGCATGAGACAAGGGTCCTGGTTAAGATCAGGCATTTTGGAAGATAGGAACATCACTTTACAGGACTCAGAACTCCAGCCCTGATCCAAGCACTCTTTCACACTGCCGTCTTTCCTGTCAAGCTTTAGGAGAATGGACTTTAGAGATGGAGCTGTCAGTTTGAATCCACCAACTGCTCTCAGGAGAAAGATGGGCAGTCTTCTGTAAGGATTCAGCCTCAGAAACCTGTGAAAAGTCGTGAGGAGTCAGAACCAACTTGACCACTATGGGTTTCAGTTTTCAGCACAAGGCAGAAGGAGTCCCAGTGGCATAATGTGTAATGTGTAGGACCTCTAAGTGAAAGGTTAATGGTTTGAATCCACCAGCCACTCTATGTAAGAAAGATAGGCAGTCCCCGCTTGTAAAGCTGTATTGCTTCAGAGACTGATGGAGGGTCACCATGATCTAATGACAGTGGGTTTGGTGTTAGCGTGTTTGCTGGGGTAGAGGAAAGAAAGTTTGGTTCTCTGGATTTCCTGAGGGTGGCAGGGTGTGATGTCTTAACTTCAGAAACAACAACCATTCACTTTGGTGTCAGCCTGGCTTTTCAGTAACCCAAGTTCAAGAACCTGAGACTAAGATCCTTCCAAACAAGATGTAGGGTCACTGGAAAGTTGCCCATTTTTCCCCAAGAAGAAATTAATTAAATACCTGTAATATCTTACTGTTCTTTCTGACATTACAAGAGGGAAAAAGAAATGTTTGTCAAACTTTTTAAAGACGTGAATTGCAGCCTTGGAACTCTGGTGACCAGAGTTCAGTTTCTCTCTGGAAAATTCTAGGCTATCAAAAGCAGACAGATTTCCGAACACAACTGCCTTATCCACCACAGTCGGACAACAATGACTCCCACTGGCCTGCCTGCACTTCTTGGGGAATTTCTTTGGTGAATATCTTTTATTCAATTTTTCCACCTGGTGACTTTTGGTGGTGTTGTTTGGGTGTTTGTTTTGTTTTTTTAATGATGCTTTTTAAATGCCTCCCACAAACCCAATCTGGAAAATAAACATGTTGACTGGCTAGGAACAAAGAGAATTGATTCCCAATGCTGTGTGCTGTGGAGAGGTCCCCTCAGCCGCCAGGAGGTGGAGGCTGAGCCCAGGCACAGTGGCTCCAGAGCTGTCGGGACTGGAATCCAGTGGGAGGGACATTGGGGGTGCCCTGAAACCTTATCATACAGAGCCTCACCAACTGCTCGACAGACGGGCCTTGAAGATTTAGAAGGTACATCTACTCTGTGATCTTCAAAAGCCCTGATTTCATACCCTCCCTAGCAAGTCTGGTGGCACAGTCCATAGAGCGTTGCTCTGCTAAACTGAAGATGGTGCCTCTCTGAAGGTTTGAATCCATCCGCAGCTCTGAGGGTAAACCCAATCAGTTTACAGTCGTAGAAGGCCAGTGGAGGGTCAGCGTGGGCCAGTTTGGACTCCAAGGTGTTGGGTTGAGGGCACCCCACTAAGGAGGGGAATATGGTTGTATTGCCCCTTCAGACTGCACTGTCCGCTCACTGCTTCTCCACTCTTCCATGGTCACTGCCTTAGCTGGCTTCCTCAGAAGCAATGAGATGAAAGTTTGAACAAGATGGTTTATTTGGGAGAAGCAGTGAGCCCCAGAAGGGAAGCGAGGAAGGGATACAGGACAGGAGGCAGCTAGCAAAGGGCACATTATTAAGTTGGCTGCCATCACAGTGAGCAAATAGCGCTTGGTTCTGTGGGGGAATCTGGACTATCTCATTGTATCACATGCACACACCCCTCAGAATACACCTGCCCACCCAAAGGGGAGAGAACTGGAGTCCATCAGACTGGCTTTATGCCAACTGCTGAGAGCTCTGTATGAAGAAGCTCCCTGGGAGTTGCATGATTCTGGCACTCTGACCTTCCTTGTATGAGAACAGGGTGATTTCCACAGTTCTGAGGGGAGAAGAAAGAGCTAAGAAGTATAGAGAGGGACTAGAAAGTCCAAGAGGCTTGTGTGGGACCCTGACAGTGCCTCCTGTCAGCATACAGAGCTGAGGGCAAGCTGCTCTCTTGGACCCAGAGTGGTGGGGCCACGTCTGTAGGGTTTTCCCCTCACTGACTTATATTATTGTTTACTACCATTGAGTTACCATGCATACTCCTCCCGCCTTGAGTATAGGTTCTGGATAATTGCACAAAGTCAGGTCTAAGCATGAAGGTACTGAGCTTTCTGAGAGCCTTCTGGGGTCTCAGCTATCAACCAGCACCAAATGACAAACCATTCAGACCATTCAGGGGAGTCCAACCTTCTAATCATCTCCAGTCCCTGAGGTTTTCATTTGGGGTTCCTGCTATAGTGGGACAGAGACAAACCACCTCCACGGCCTGCTGACAGAACACAATAAAATATCGTTTTGTCATTGGTGCCTTAGTGGTACAGCGGATTAAGCTTTGGGCTGCTAATGAAAAGGTGAGCAGATCAAACCCACCAGCTGCTCTGAGGAAGCACGATGAAGTGATCTGCTCCTACAAGTATTTCCAGCTTTGGGGACCCAATGAGACAGTTCCGTTTGGTCCTATAAGCTTACTAACCGCCAAAATTTACACCAGTGAGTTTAGGGAGTGGGCAGAGTTGGTATGCTACCACAGCAACTGGAACGCTGCTCTTGGTGACACTTGCCTCAATCCTGAGAAAAATCTGAGGGATGCAAAGAGGCTCTCAGAGCTCACTGCCTGCCACCTGCCACTCTCCAGGTTTCAGTGAGGAGCCTGGAAATCTTGAGGGGGTGGGGGCGGGGAGAGGAGGACGGAAAGGTGGCACAGTGCCCTCACATTTGGCAAAAGCCAGGAAGGCTCTTCCCACGGGCAAGGTGCCCTTCTATCCCCCAAACAAGAGGCCTTTCCAAGAAAAGATTTTGGGGATCAGGCCTCACACCAGAAAACTCTTTAAAGGACAGACACAATGCTGCTAACGACCCCTAAGGGGGTTGGATCTGCTCTCTCAGTATGTCCAGAACTTCCCACTCAACATCGCCACTTGTTTGAAAGACTGCAACTGGCTCCTAAGTCATCTCCACTGTTTCTTTCCTGTCCCATTCTATGTCACCACTCATGGAGCCGTTAGAGTGAACTTTTTTTTTATTCATTAATTTTTTTATTTTTCATTTCAGTGAACATCTACAGAGATTTTGGAATTCCATTCATTCATTGATGCACCCCTCTCCCCTCTCACCCCACCTCCACCCCTCCCCACCCCCCGTTTTGCTTTTCAAGTAGAGTGAACTTTTTAACCCATAAACTAGGCCATACTATTCATCTGCTCAGAATCTTCCTTCCAAATTAAATTCCTTCTTCTTGGCCACTTACCGACTGCCACTCCTCAGCCTGGACCCTGACACATTCCTCATGTGTTGCTCCTCAAACATGACAAGCACCTCCTTCAGGTTTCACACAAATGCCCCATGGGAGGCCTTCCCTGACACCTGTATGGAGACCTGCACCCTCCATGTTTCTCCACCTCCGGCTCTCAGTATCCTCTGACTCATCTTTGCTGTTCTACGTAAAACTCATACCCACGTAGCAAGCTCTGCACGATGTTTCTTTTGTACAGTGTTTATTATCTGACGGTCCTCCCTATAGTTTTCTTTCAGTGAGATCGTGGATTTCTGCCCCTTGCCTTTAGGGCTATATTCCCAGGGCCTGGCACACAGTAGGTCCTCAGTGAATACTTGCTGTATGAGTAAAGTCTCTGACCTCAGCTGCAGTCCTTATTTTCAGCTTCTGGTTGGATAGTGCTACCTGGAGGTCCTGCCGATACCCAGCCCTACCTTTCCAGTTACATTACCTCTTTTCTCGTCATTCCACCAGGATCAGGATCTCCCAGGGTTGGGTGGTTTAGGCAGAGGCTCTGGAAACAACATCACCCACTGCCATCAAGTGGACCTCTCTGGCCTTGTTGTGTACCATAGAGTCGGAACTGACCCATAGCTGGCCTCCCAGAGGGTTGTTAGAGGTAGTAAATTACGTGTCAGGAAATTGCCCTTCCTTCTCCCACAGAACAGCTGGCAGATTCGAACCATGTGCTTTTGGGTTGGCAGTGCAGCTTCTTACCTCTAGGCCCCTGAGGCTCAGTGGGAAGGAATTGTGCTGCCATCTCAGAAGTAAGCAGTTTGAAACCTCAGGTGCTTTGTGGGAGCAAGATGGGCAATCTCCTCTTGTGAAATTTACTGCCTCTGAAAACCCACTGGAGGGTCAGCTAGGAGTTGGTTCCTACTTGACAGAACAGAGCAACAGTGATAAAGTGGATTCTGATGCATGGAGACCCTTCATTGGGTTTCCAAGGCTGTGAATCATTATAGAGTAGACTCAATGCTCAGAGTACCTGGGGGGGGGGGTGTCAACCTATCAGCTTTCCAGTTAGCAGTTACCAGGCTTTAAGTTAGCAGTCCATCATTTAACGTACTCCAGAGTTCCTTGTAGGCAACTCTGCCTGAGTTTAAACCTCTGATCCAACATAGATACTGTGTGTGATGAAAGAGTTAGTACACTTAGCTCCTAGCTGAAAAGTTGGAAGTTCAAGTCCACGCAGAGGTACTTCAGAAGGAAAATCTGGCAATCTACCTCTCAAAACAAGAGAAAAACTGAGAAAAACCTCAGTAGAGCACAGTTTTACTCTGAAACCCTTGGAGTTGCCACTGCACTGTGTTGAAGGCGACTTAACTGCAACCCAGTCTTTTTAATTTTTTTTTTTAATTAGTGGGAGCTCTTGGGCCTTATGCATTGTGCTGCTAACAGAAAAGACAGCAGTTCTAATCCACCAGCTGAGTTTTGAGAGAAAAAGGGGAAATCTCCCCTTGAAAGCATTTACAGCTTTGGGAACCAAACGGAGTAAACACACAATTCACTTTGACCCTTACCCATGCCTTTCCTACCTAATTTTCCCTCAAAGAAATCTTTACACTCTTGTGACATGTGGCTGACAATTGTGAAGTATTTACTTCTTGCTTTGTTAAATTAATAAGAATTTGGCTTCTCTTGGATTGGATTATATTCCACTGACTGAGTTACAATGTCTCTCTTTTGTCCTGGGAAAATAATAGTAAATAATACTCCATTGACTAAAACCCGGGAGTCTAAGCATTTTAGTGCTTGCATCTTTCTTCATGGACAAATATGATGAAAATGACTACCATTCCTCATGTGCAATGACAGAGATAGTGCTAGGAGCTTTACATACATCACCTTAGAGGGATCATTGCTGATGTCCGATGGATCTTGGCTGAAAGCAGAAAAGATTAGAAAAACAACTATTTGTGTCTTATTGACTATGTAAAGGCATTTGACTGTGTGGATCCTAACAGAACATGGCCAACATTGAGAAGAATGGAAATCCCAGAACACTTAATTGTGCTCTTATGAAACTTATGCTAGACTAAGAAGCAGTTATCTGAACAGAGCAGGAAAACACTGCATGGCTTGAAATTGGCAAAGGTGGGCATCAGGGCTGTATCCTTCCTTCTCTGTACATATTCAATCTGTATGCTTAGCAAATCATTTGAGAAACTGGACATCATGAAGAAGAATTGTGGCATCAAGATGGGAGGAAAACTCATCAACAACCTGCATTATGCAGATGATAGAATCTTGCTTGCTGAAAGTGAGGAGGACTTGGAACACTTTCTGCAGAAGATCAAAGAATAACAACCTTCAATATGGATTGCATTTCATTATTGTTGTTGTTGTTATTTTTATGTGCCATTGAGTCTCTTGTGACCCATAGCGATCCTATGGACTACAGCCCTAAATACCGTTCTATCCTGTGCCAACCTCGCCGTCTCAGACACACTCATTCCCACCACTCCACTCACAGAATCGATCCATCTCATCGAGGGTCTTCCTCTCCTGCACCTCTCCACTCTCCCAAACATGATGTCCCTCTCCAAGGACCAGTCTCTCCTTGAAACATGCCCAAAGTATGTGAGACAAAGCTTCAGAATCCTTGACTCCAAGGAGCATTCTGGCTTCACCCTCTCCTGGTCAAACCTGTTTATTCTCCTAGCAGCCCATGGTATATTCAACACTCTTCTCCAGCACCACAGCTCAAAGGCTTCAATTCTCTTTCTATCATCGCTATTAATTGTCCAACACTCTGATGCATAGCACGTAATTGCAAAGACTATCACCTGGATCAGGCGCACCTTAGTCTCCAGCCTGACTTTGTTGCTCTATAGTATACTTGAGAGGTCCCTCACAGCTGACTTTCCCAATGCAATTTGTCTCCTGGTTGTTGATTGTGGAATCAAGTAAACTAAAACTGTTAACTATCTCAATCTCTTCACCATCCATACTGATGCTGCCACTTGGCCCAGTGGTGAGAATCTTTGTTTTCTTGATATTGAGCTTCAATCCTTATTGAAGACTGCAGTCCTTGACTTCTGCAGAAAGCACTTCAGGTCCTCCTCAGTTTCAGCAAGCAGGGTTGTGTCATCCGCATAACACAAGTTGTTGATGACTCTTCCACCAGTCCTGATGCCACATTCCTCCTTGTACAGCCCAGTGTCTCGGATGATCTGTTCTGCATACAGACTGAAAAAGGTATGGAGACAAAATACATCCCTGATGGACCCCTTTCTTGATTTTGAACCATGCAGTGTCTCTCTGCTCTGTTCTGACCACTGCCTCTTGGTCCAAGTATAGGTTTCGTATTAGCACAATCAAATGTTCTGGAATTCCCATTCTTCTTAGAGTCAGCCATAGCTTGTTGTGATCCACACAGTCAAAAGCCTTTGCATAGTCAATGAAACACAGATAGACATTCTTCTGGTATTCTCTGCTTTCTGCCAAGATCCATCTAACATTAGCTATAATATCCCTAGTAGCATGACCCTTCTAAATCCAGCCTGCACATCTGGCAGTTCTCTGTTGACATATTGTTCCAAAGGAAGAAATCAAGAAATCAAAGAGCTGAACAGAAAATTACAAAAGGCAGCTCGGGACGACAAAGCAAGATACTGTAATGAAATGTGCAGAGAGCTGGAGTCAGAAAATCAAAAGGACCGAACTCGCTCAGTGTATCTTAAGCTGAAGGAGTTGAAAAGCAAATTCAAATCACGGGTGGCAATACTTAAAGATAGTTTGGGTAGAATGTTAAATGATCCAGGAAGTATCAAGAGAAGATGGAAGGAGTACACAAGAGTCACTGTATCAGAAGGCTGACACAGAGGAATTTCATGAAAAAACATATGAGTAAGAGCCTATGGTGATGAAGGAGGAAGATCAGGTTGCTCTGAAGGAATTGGCAAAAAACAATGCTCCAGGAGTTGACAGCATACCAATTGATTTATTTTAACAAACAGATGCTGCCCTGGATGTGCTCACTAAGTTGTGCCAGGAAATTTGGAGGACATCCAGCTGGCCAATTGACTGGAGGAGATTGATATTTGTTCCCATTCCAAAGAAAGGTGACCCAACAGAGTGTGGAAATTATTGAACAATATATCTCATTATTAAGAAAACAAAAATCCTCACCACTGGGCTGATAGGCAACATAATGATAGATGGATAAAAGACTGAAATTACCAATGGTTTATCTTACTTGGAACCAAAATTAACACCCTTGGTATCAGCAGTCAAGAAATCAACAGAAGGGAAAGTCAACTGTCAAGGACCTCTCCAAAGCACTACAGAGCCATGATGTCAATTGAAACACCAAGGTGTGCCTGATTTAAGACAGTAGTCTAATCGCTTGCTATGCATCTGAATTGAATAAGGATGACAGAAGGATCAATGCCTTTGAGTTATGGAGCTGTAAAAGACTACTGCCAAAAGAACAAACAAATATATTTTGGAGAAAGTGGAGCCAGAATGCTACTTGAAGGCAAAGATGGCAAAACTTCATCTCACATGCTTTAGGCATGTTGTTAGAAGGAGCTAGTCCTTGAAAGGAGGATCAGCAAAAGAGAAGAAGCTCCTCAATGAGCTTGGACTGACACTGCCTACAGCAATGAGCTCCAATATGTCAGAAATGAGGAGGATAGCATGGGGTAGGACAGGGTTCAGATTCACTATTCATAGGGTCACTAGGAGTTCTGCTCAATGTGACAGCACATGAAAACAACAGTCCTGGAGTAGTTTGCACTGTGACAATATCCTTATAGGAAATGAAGCTTGGAGAATTTTAATAACTTGCCATGATTAAGAAAATCCAAATCCACTGCCATTGAGTAAATCCTGACTCTTTTATCTGAGACTTGTAAATGTTATAGGCATCAGACTGCCTATCTTTCTCCAGAGGAGCAACTGGTGGATTTGAACCACCAATATTTTAGCAGCCCAATACATAACGTACTTAACCACCAAGGCTCTTTTGTCAAGACTACCAGACCTATGAAATGGGGCAAAGCAGGATTTAAATCCTAATCTTTCAGCATCTAATGTGCAAATCTCCTGGGTTATTGAGTTCTTCTGTTACTGAGTGGCTCTAACTCTTGAGGTACTAAGCCAACCAAGATGTTCCTGCAGCCCCGGATGTGCAAGCATCTTTCTCTACACTGTTAATGTAGAGGGTACTTTCCAAAGCCCAATGAGCCTGCCATGGTTCTTGCCAGCACTGATCGGGAATAAGAACATGATGCCAAGCCTGGGATCTCGGTCCTCACCCTTGTCCTGTGAAGTTCACCCAGAGCTCTGCTGACAGCTTTTGGTAAAGAGTGAAACTGTGAAATGCAGGTGTCACATTTCTTTTTTTTCTTCTTTTTTCCCTTTTTCTTTTTTAAAATTTATTATTAATTTCAATGAAAATTTACAGAGACTTTAGGTTTCCATTCATTCATTGTTGCACTTTTCTACCTTCCCAACCCTCCCCACTAGTACACTACCCTCTTGGAAAAGTAAAACAAAAATTGTTTCATTGTTTTACAATCCCTCCCCCCAGGTCCACCCCACTATGCAGCCTTCACTCTGGACCCCCATCATGACAAAAAATACCTAATCACATATCCCTTTTAAACAGTTTTCTTCCTTATCTGTTTCAGTGCAGTATACATTATTGAACTCATCTTTCTCAGTATCTCCCCAACCCCAATGTCAGTCCTGTTTTACAACAGTGGCACCATGCAGTATTTGTCCTTTTGTGCTGAGATACTTCACTCAGCATAATGTCCTCCAGGGTCACCCATTTTGAATAATATTGCATGAGTTCCTTGTTTTTCAATGCAGCATAGTATTCCATTGTGTGAATATACCACAGCTTCTCTATCCATTCACTTGTTGATGGGCACTTAGGTTGTTTCCAACTCCTTGCTGTTGTGAACAAAGCCGCTATAAACATGGGTGTGCATATATCTGCTTGGATGTCAGTTATAGTCTCTTTGGGGTATATTCCCAGTAGTGGAATTGCTGGGTCAAATGGTATCTCTATTTGCAACTTTTTGAGAAAGCGCCATACCACCTTCCACAGTGGTTGCACCATTTTACACTCCCACCAACAGTGAATAAAGGTTCCACTTTCTCCACAACCTCGCCAGCATTTGTTGCTTGCTGTTCTGTTAAATTTTGCTATTCTGAGTGGGGTGAGATGATAACTCACAGTTGTTTTAATTTGCATAGATGTCACATTTCTTAATATTTCCTTTTACTATGTCATAAAGAGAATTCTTTCCCCCAGAAAAGTAAAATTATTCTGATACAAAGATAAAATGAATGCATATAAAAGATTTTTATTTAACTCCTTAAGGGATGGTAATAATAAGGGGATCTGGGAATGGAACTCAGATGACCTAGTGTGTTGTATTTCCAACTTAAAGACAGATGGTTCAAATCCACCAATATCTCCATGAAACGAAGATGGGGAATCTCCCCTTATGTTTACAGCCTCTGAAAACTCGCTGGAGGGTTGGGTATGCATCAAAAGGCCCTCTCTTGTATGGAGTAAAGGAATCTGGAAACAAATGAAACAAATGACCTTTCTGAAGCTGACCTTCAGCCATTTCTTTTGAGGCAACTTGGTGAGTTCCAACAGCAAACATTTTGGTTGATAGTTGAGCACTTAACTGTGTCACTCACAGACTCGAGAGGCACAGAGTTCTGAATTCTGTAGGGAGTTGTGCTGTTAACCCAAGGGCTCTGGCAGTTCAAATCCACTAGTCACTCCAAGGGTAATGTCTTCCTGAGTGCTTTAAAGCCTTGAAATTTCAATGAAGAGTCAGTTACAAGTGGATTTCAACACAACAGCAATGAGAGAGAAAGAGACAAAGAGAGAGAGACTTTAGTTTTCAGATGAAAAGTTACAGGTTTTTGGCATAAGCATTTTTATGACCCAGGTTTAACATATGGTCAGTTTGCTTTTTCCTTTGCTGAAACTAGTCATTTTTCTTTTGATTATTTCCTCCTTCTGGCCACCCCATCTGCAGGCCTCTTGAACATGTGCTGAGCAATGCCAACGGCTGCCCTGCTGTATTTTTAACGTACGTGTAGGCTGGATCACCAGGTGGGAAGGTGAAGGACAGCTACCCAAGCCCCTACAGTCCCCAGCAAATCCCAACAGCTCAGCTGTCAGAGAAGCAACTCTGAGGAACTTTTTCTCTTTCGACATCCAATGGTGTTTCCCCATTTTTGGTGGGTATGATCAGGCGGGCAGCAACCGTGTGGAGAATTATTCCTCACGGAGTAGTATTTATCTGCTTGTCTACAAAAAATAGTTTTTTGTGCTGTCATCAGTTATTTATAATTTATTCATCTCAAACTCAACTCATAGCAGACTCTGCAACAGGTATTTGGAGACTGTAATTTGCACAGAAAGAAATTGCTCGTTTTTCTCCCACAGAGAAACTGGAGGATTTGAACCACTAGAGAGACACCACCTTTGGATCAGCAGAACAACTCTCTGTGCACTAACCCCACCAGAACTCCCGGTGGCTCCTGGGCTTCACAATCCACAAGAGACATTAAACTCCCTCCCTCCCTCTCATCCTGCTTCTGAAAGGATACCAAGCCACTTCTTTCCTAATTAGTAATTATTATTTATTCATTCATTCATTCATTCATTCATTTATTTATCTATTCATTCATTCATTCATTGCCATCACATCTCCTTCCTCTTTGTCCTGTGCATATGCAGTTATCCCTCAGCAAAGACCTTTATTTTTAGTTACTTTATTCTTTTTAACACACTGGTCTGTCTTTGTCAGGAGTAGTTTTATTACTGTTGTTTCTGCTTAATTTCTTTCCCCTTTAGGCCCATTAGACATTCCCTTACCTATGTGTATTTCTCTGGGTGTTTTTGTTTGTATAGGCTTTGTGCTCTCCTTTCCTCAGAGTGCTCCCCTCTGACTTCCTGACCTTCACTGAGCCTCCTGGCCACTGGGCAGGTGTCCCACACCCTGGCTGGAGCACGGCTGTCACCAGCAGCCCCAGGCCTCTGTCCTGGAAGTCCAGCATTCACTACGTTTTGGACAGAACCACAAAGACCTGGTCTCAGGATCAGAATAAAGATGTCAGGACCCCCAAAATTCTCTAGCATAAAGATTTATGCAATGATGGAGTAAAATGTGAAGATGAGAGCCAGGAAAATAGAAGACAACTTTGCCAGCCTTAAGGGTCAACTAGCAGCAAATGCTATTCTTCAGATTTAGTGCTGAGTTTCCTCAAAGACAATAAAACAAGTAAAAATTGGTGCAGTTCTAGTCAGTAGAAACAAAAACAATAATTGGGACATTTTTGAAGAGGTGTTCTGTGTAGTGGTGAGTCTGTCGATAAAAACTTGGATTCTCTAGCCCATTGTCTTTAGGAAGCTCTGGCAGCTTAGTGGTAAGAAGTTGTGCTGCCAACTCAAAGTTTCATGGTTTGAATCCACTAGCTGTTATGTGGTAGAAAGATGGCAATCAACTCCTATGTGATTTAGTCTTTGCAAATTCACTGAGTGTCAGCTGTCAGTACAACCATAGACCATTGTCTTTAATCTGATTCAGCTGCTTCAACTCTGCCTGCCCTGCGAACAGATTGCCCAGCCTACATCATCAATAGCTGGTTAGACCCACTTCTTCCTCAAACAAACAGGGTGTGTTAGTCTATCCACTAGGGGGTTGGTGAGTCTTGCTGTTAATTGAGCAGATTCAGCTGCAGAAAAAGGGAGTCTCACCACCGGAAGGGATCAGCATGGGAGCAGCAGTGTGACTTAATTGACTTAGCCCAAGCTTGCGGGAGGAGGAGGGGTTATCTGGACTGAGAGATTGTATACTGTGGACTGAGGTAGGAACAAGATTTGATATACTGTTTGTGAAGATGTCTGAGGTCTGAGAAGTAGTTGTCTGGGATGAGAAGCACAGTGATACTGGTCTGATTTGGGCATGATATTAGTTTATTTGGATAAAACTGACTTGAGACTGCTCCTCCACAGAACCAGAACAAGAGCCACAGGCCCTCACCCAAGCTTGCTGGATGGTTGAGAGAGTGCGTGGTTATTTTATATTGCTGCCAACCTGTACAGCCTGTTAATGTTGTCTAGACTGAGAGATTGTATGGTTATTGATTGTATACTGTTGCTTGTTGTTCTTTTGAATTATAGTTCATTAGTTTCCCTAATACACTCCACAACCAAACCCCACAATTTTTAGTATAGTTCTGTGGAGTCTGTGTGGTCACTGCAATGAATTTTGGATCTAGTTACTAGTAAGGTTGGTGCTGGAATTGGTGGAAGTGGGAGCAGGAGTGTAGGAGGACATGCCTGACCTTGTAGTTTAGTACTGTGGGTGTTGTTGGTAGGGACAGTTCTCCTTTTTGAATTTAGTGCAAGTCAGAATTGACAATCTCCATCCTGTCCTTGCTCAAATTTAAGTGTCTTAATTATTTTATCCTCCTAAACTCCTGATTTGAGGATTTATGTATAGTAAGTACTCAAGAAATACTTAAGAGGAAATCCAAAGTCTCTGTAAACTTAATAAAATTAAAATTAATAAAATAAGAAAAAAGGAGGGGGAAGAGAAAAAAGGTTTTAAAAAAGAGAAATATTTAAGGAAAAAAGTTAAAGTAAAATTAATATTAGCCCAACCAATTGAGTTGATTTCAAGTCATGGAAAACTCATGTGTGTCACAGTAGAACAGTGCACTCTTAGGTTTGCAATGGCTATGATGTTTTTTAAATTGCTAGACTTTTCTACCACAGTGCTTCTAGGTGGATCAGAACAGGCAACCTTTCAATTAGGAGCTAAGTGCTTTGCTGTTTTTATCACCTGTTATTGTGTTGTTAGGTGAATTCAACTTCACTACAACTCATAGCGATCCTACGAATAACATCTGAATTTTACCCTACACTAACCATCCTCATGTTCTCCAATCTTCTTGGGCCTTGTTACAGTCATGGTGTCAATTCATCTTGTTGAAAACCCTCCTATCTTTCTCTGACCTTCCACCTTTCCCGGGATGGTGTCTTTTCCCAAGGACTGGTTCCTCCTGACAACATGTTCACAAATATATGAGACAAAGTTTCACCTTCCTTGCCTCTAAAGACTTCCTCCAAGACAGACTTGTTTGCTCTTCTCACAGTTCATGGGATATTTAGTACTCTACCAACATCATAATTCAAAGGCAGTGCTGCTGCTTCTGTCATCTTCATTCATTGTCCGACTTCCATATGTATAAGATACAATTGAAAACACCTTGGCTTGGATCAGGTGAACTAAATTAAGTAGTTAAACTGACATCATTGCTCCTTAGCACTTTGGAGAGGCTCTTGACAACAGATTTCCCCAAATGCAACACATCTTTTGATTTCTTGACTGCTATTACCATGAGTGTTGATTGTAGATTCAAGCAAAATAAAATTGTTGACAACTTCAGTCTTTTTTTCCGTCACAGTATTACTTATTAGTCCCATGGTGAGGGTTTTTGTTTTCTTGAGGCTGAGGTGTTAACTATATCGAAGGCTATAGTCTTTGTTCTTCTGCAGCTAGTGCTTAAAGTCTTCCTTCCTTTCTGCAAGCAAGAGTGTGTAATCTGCATAAGTAGGTTGCTTATGAGCTTTCCTCTCATCTTCATGCCACGTTATTCTTCATATAGTCCAGCTTCTCAAATGATTTGCCCTGCACACAGATTGAATAGATATAAAGTATGCCTCCCTGAAGTGCTTCTTTCCTGGTTTTAAACTGTGCAGTATTTCATTGTTCTGCTCAGACAAGTGTTTCTTGGTCTATATGTAGGTGTCTCATGAGCACAATTATGCCACCGAGGGACTTCATAATCACCATTATTATTATTGGCTAAATGTGGTTAAAGAGCCCTGATGGTATTGTGTATTACATATTGGGCTGCTATGTCAAAGGTCGGTAGAACAAATCCACTAGCTTCTCTGTGGGGAAAGTTGTGCAGCCATGTAGACTTTCAGCTGTAGAATCCTATAGTGGGTCTCTAGGAGTCAGAATTAACTCAACAGCTGTGAGTTTGGTTTTGGTATTAGGTATTTGGTATGTATTACATATATACAACAACGACAGAGAGAGAGCTACATTGGCTTAGTGGACAGAAAGTTATGCTACCAAGCCGAAGGTGGGAGATTTTAATCTGTGGCCCTCAGGCTGGGTTCAAATTGTTTTCCTGTCAAACATTCTTCTAAGTGGTATAGCACTGGTCTGTGCACTGCTGGACAGAGGTAAATCGTGGTTGCTGTGATGCTGAACACTGTGACAGTGATGTGCCAGTCGTGGTAATGGTCACCCATGGTGGACAGTGTTGGCTGGAGCTTCCCAACTAAAACAAGCCTGGAAGCAGGAGCAGTATTCATTTCCGAAAATGGCTTGCCTCCAGAAACCCTATGAACAGTGCTCAGGCCTTTCATTCATAGGGTCACTATGAGGCGTCTATGACTCGACAGCACCAAACAACAACAACAACATTACATATATACATACAATGTGGCAGTAATGGACCTCTGGTAGCCTAGTGGTAAGGAGCTGTGCTGTCAACCCAAAGGCTTATGGTTTGAACCCACCTGCAGCTCCACAGGAGAATGATGGGCAATCTCATACTAGGCAATTTACTGTCTCTGAAAACCCAGTGGAGGAACAACTAGAGTTCATTCTGACTTGACAGTTTCTAACAACAACAACATGTGGCAGCAAAAAAAGAACAAACCTGTCATGGAGGAAGCACAGCCTAGTAAAATTTCATTCCATTAGGATCCTCCATTAATATCTATGGCAATAACAATTAAAAAAATGGAAAGATGTGCTGCATTAGGAAAATTTGTTGTCAAGGACCTCTGGTGTTAGAGAGAAATGATGTCAGTCTAAACACTAAAGTGTGCCTGATCCAAGCCATGGTATTTTCAACTGCTTCCTATATATCTTAAAGTTGAACTATGAATAAAGATGTCAGAAGAATCATCAATGCCTTTAAACTGTGGTGCTAGAGAAGAGCATTGAATATGGGAGACTGAGAAAGACATGACAAATTATGTATACTGCATTGAAACAGATGAGAGAAAGAACTGTTTAAAAAGAGATATATGAGTAGGTATTATTGTCATGACAGGAGTTTAAATGAAGGCTGCATAGTGGAGTGGACCTGGGGTAAGGGATTGTATAACAAAAAAAGAAGTTTTCTTTAACTTTTCAAAGAGAAGAGCGAACGGGGTGGGGAGTGGTGGGCAGGGAGAAAAGTGCAACAATGAATGAATGGAAATTCAAAGTCTCTGTAAATTTTCATTAAAATTAATAATTAGAAAAAATTTAATAATGAAAAAAGAGTATTGAATACCCCATGGATGGCCAAAAGAACCAACAGGTCTATCTTGGAGAAAGTGCACCCAGAGGGTTTCTTAGAGGAAAGGCTGGTAAACTCCCTCTTACATACTTTGGACATGTTGTCAGGACGGGCCAGTCCTTGGAAAAACGTCTTACTGGGATGAACGGAGAGTCAAAGAGAGAGAAAAAGACCTCAGCAAAGTGATGGACATAGTGACTGTAACAGTGAGCTTGAACATGTTAGACTCAGTGAGGATGGCACAGGACAAGGCAAGGTTTAGATCTAGTGTCCATAGGGTCAGTATGAGTTACAGTGGACTCAATGACACCGAACAACAGCAACATGTGGCAGGCAATTTCTAATTCGTGTCGCACAACACCCCAATGACTGAGCACTACTGTGATCTATGTTTTCAAATGTAGAAACCAAAAAGTTTCTTATTCAGTGTTAGAGGTTTTCAGTCGATGGGTCAAGACAACTCCAGAGCTCCCACTCAAACCAGCCTAAACATTTTGTTGAGGTTTCTGAAATTCTAGTGCAATTAGGCATTTAAGAATATTTTTATTTGACTGGACAGTCATGCCAACCAACCTGATTTTTTTTAATACTGGCTCCTTCGTTGCAAAGTCACTTGGAAATGAAGCTAGCTGACTTCCCTCTGCCAGGAGCGGAGAGATTTCAAAGTCCGCAACCCTATTCCGTGCCTGCCCTCTGCTGGTTGATATGAGAATAGCTGA
This sequence comes from Elephantulus edwardii, assembly GCF_000299155.1. Taxonomy (NCBI): domain Eukaryota; kingdom Metazoa; phylum Chordata; class Mammalia; order Macroscelidea; family Macroscelididae; genus Elephantulus; species Elephantulus edwardii. The sequence continues at coordinate 6,998,332 of NW_006399914.1, forward strand.
ACTTCCAGCTTTTGTTAGGTTTGTGGCAAAAACCTTTACAGTAGGGGGAGGAAGAGCAGAGAAAGGCTCCTGCTTGGCTCTTTTGTGGTCTGAAGGGGTTGGCTATCTAAACCCTAAATGAGGGCCTGTGCTCTGTTTAACATTGATTACCATTAGTATACAATAAAATGACAAAAAAAAAAATCCAAAACATTACCATCTTCTGTATTGTTTGTTCTTCGGTGGCTTATTTCACTCAGCATAATGTCCTCTGTACTCGTCTTTATTGCTTAGTGTTTCACAAGTTCTTAATTGTTGTTTAATGTTGCATAGAATGCTTTGTGTGAATGTACCACAATTTCCCTATCCATACAGTTCTTGATGGGCTTTTGAGTTGCTTCTATCTCCCTGCTATTGTGAATAATATTGCAGTAAATAGAGTTTTACACCTATCTGTTCATTTAGAAGGTATTTCCAGTTAATAGGTCCTTGGTCTTGCAAAAACCTATCACGTGATCTCTGACATACTTTCTATCACCAAAGCCTTATTTTCCACCTACTAATCTTTTTTTCTTCTTTGTTTCCAAGTTTTCCATTCCAATCACTAGAGATTATTAATGTGTCTTTATTTTTTATTTGAGCAATCTCAGGTTGTAAAAGTAGAAATCTTTAATTTCATCATCTTTAGTGTAAGTGGTTGGTGGGTAAATTTGAATAATAGTTGTATTAACTGGTCTTCTTTATAAGTGTATTGTTTTGTATGGTCGATTTGGAACCAATCCAAAGTTGACCCCCCCCCACCCCCAGCAGGTTTTCAGAGATAGTAAACTGCATGTGAAGAGACTACCAATCTTTCTCCAGTGAAGCAGCTGGTGGACTTGAACTGTGCACTGTTGAGTTGGCAGCATAATTCTTTATCATTAAGTCACCAGAACTCCCTGTAAGTGTACAGTGTGTGGATATTATCACTGATAATATTGTATTTCACATAGATCTCGCAGTATTATTTTTAAATGTGATACCATTGCTCTTTATCTTGTGATTCCCAGCCTAGCGGAGCACATGATTGCCTAATTAAAAATGGCCAACAGCAGTCCATTTCAGCTCACTAACTCCTAGGATATCTATCTTATAGCATTCTGTTTTATATTTTATAACTTGAAATTTTCCTAAATTTATACTTTGTACATTTCATGTTCTGATTAACAATGGATGCTTGCAGCTGTTTCTTACTTTGAGTAATGCCACAAGAGCAAAGTTCTAAAAAGTTTTACTTAAAAAGAAAGTTTGACTTCGTTCACATTGTTAAGGCGGATGTTACTTTGAGGAGACAGCCTTTCCTTGGTTGTATTTGGGCCCAACCCAAGGGACTTATCATCTGGCACTATATCGGATAGGATTTACCACTATTCCTAAGGATTCCACTGGTTATTTTTTCAGGAGAGTGCCAGGTCCTTCTTCCTAGTCTGACTTATCCTGGATGCTCTAGTAAAACCTGTCCACCATGAGGGACCCTAGTGGTATTTGAAATACCAGAGGCATAATATTACCTTCATTCAGCATATGAGGAACTGAGACCCAGAGTTGCTCTGTGTGGCTGAGCTGGGACCCAGAGCAGATCAACTCTGGAGGACTTGGGGCTTACCCCATCAACAAGGTGCAGAGCTTAATTCCAGATACCAGCAGCAGGATAAATGTTTATGTGTGCCCACTCACTTCTTCCTGATGACAGCACTTGGATATTTGCACCCTCTTCTCTGGGAACAACTCCATACTTGGATTTATTAAGTATACGTAGATGCCGTTTGTATGTATGTGAAAGTTGGACAATGATTAAGGAAAACCAAAGAAGCGATGCCTTTGAATTGTGGTGTTGGTGAAAAGTAATGAATAGTCCATGAACTGCCAAAAGAACAAAGAGGTATATTTTGGAAGAAGTGTAGCCAGAGGGCTTCTTAGAAGCAAGGATGGTGAGACTTCCTCTCACATACTTTAGACATATTATCAGGGGCTGTTCCCTGGAGAAGAACATCAGGCTGTAAAAGTGGAGGGTCAGTGAAGGAGAGGAAGCCCCTTAAGGAGCTGATGCAGTGACTACTGAACAGTGACTATCATAATAGTGTGAGCCTGGTGGAGATTGCAAGGATGCCACAGGATAGGATATGGTTTTGAGCTGTTGTACATAGGGTCCCTATGAGTCAGAATCCACTAGACAGCACCTGACAACAACAGAGGCTCTTGCTGGCAACTCCTGGGGCTGATCTAGTCTGCACTGGGTCTACCTTGTACTGCAGTGCTCTAACCTGAACCTGTGGGTGGTGTGTTTGGAGTTGGGCTTTGGACAAACCTCATCTTTCCAGAATCTCACTTCTCTCATCTGTAAGCTGAGGTGGGTAATAACCAAATATATAGATACAATGAAGAATAAAAACAAGATGTGTGGATAAAGTTTTAGGTTTGTTTTTTTTATTTATAAGTTTTATATAATGTACCAAACCATCAAGTAGTAGAACCTGGGGCAGAGGGTATGTAAAGCAACTTGTTGCCCTCACTCCAATTTCCCGTTTCCTGTCTTACTCTGTACTTCCGGGCTTTTTACCTATCCCCTCCAGCAACTACCAGAAAGCCAGTTTGATTCCCTCAGCCATGTTTGGGGAACCCCACAGCAGTGGCAGAGTCTGAGCCTCACGATGGGCAGGACTAGCTGCTGAGCTGCTGAGGCTTCAGCACTGGCTGGTGTGGTGAAGAATGAGTTAGAGCGAGGACCTCAGTAAAGGGAGCAGAAGGTTCAGCCCATTGTGTTGTTATGCACCGTCAAGGTGGAACCAACCCATAGCTGACTCTCCAGCAGGTTTTTAGAGGCAGTCCATCACCTGAGAGGAGATTGCCTATCTTTCTCCCACAGAGCAACTGGTGGATTTGAACCATTTGCCTTCAGGTTGGCAGCTCAGCTCCTTACTACCAGGCAGCAAGAAATGAAATACTAGTGTCAGCTGACATTTTTCACTGAACAAAAGGCTTTCTTAAGGGAAAGCTGGGGCCGAGGAAGTCTAGGAGGGACATGACGTTGCTGTGATCCAGTGATGGCAGTCTGAGAAATGAAAAGGAGCATCTTTTAGGGACTGCAAGTGTCTCTTGAAAGATATGTCTTGGAGTGGGACTTTCTGTGCTAGAAAGGAGTGTTAGAATGCCAGGGAGGACTGTTCTGTTCATGGGAAGGGCAGTCTCCCCAAAGTCTCAGAAACCTAATGGAGGTTTACTAGGAGTCCAAATTGACTGGACTATATTAGGTCTAGTAAGCTTCAGGGTGCAGTTTTGGTTTTGGTTTTGATTTTTACTTATCTGAAAACACAAGAAATTATCTTGGAATACACACATTATGCACATCTATTGGTCCAGACAAAGTTATCTAAAGACATTTGACTGTGTGGATTACAACAAACTGTGGCTGACTGTGAGAAGAATGGAAATCCCAGAACACTTGATTGTGCTTTTGCAAAACCTGTACTTGGACCAGGAAGGGGTCAGTCATCAGAACAGAGAAAGGAGACATTGCATGGGTCAAAATAAAAAGGGCATACACCAGGGATACATCCTGTCTCCATATCTTTGCAATCTATAACTGGAAGAGATCATCTGAGAGGCGGGGCTTTATGAGGAGGAATGTGGCATCAGTATTGGAGGAAGACTCATCAACAACTTGCATTATGCAGATGACACAATCTGGCTTGCTGAAAACCAAGGAGGACCTAAAGCACTTGCTGCAGAAGTTTAAGGGCTGCATCATTTAATATGGGGCAAAACAAAGATTCTTACCAGTGGGTCAATTAGCAGCGTCATGATAGATGGTGAAGAGGTTGAGATTATTAACAGCTTTAGTTTGCTTGACTCACAATCAACACTCTTGGTACCAGCAACCAGGAAATCAACAAATAAATTGCACTGGGAAAGTGTGCTATCAGGGACATCTCCAGAGTACTGAAAAGAAATGATGTCGGGCTGGAGACTAAGGCATACCTGATACAGGCCATGGTCTATATCACCAGCAATGCATCAGAGAGCTGGACAATGACTAGGGGTAATAGAAGGATAATTGATACCTTTGAGCTGTGGTGCTGGACAAGAGTGTTGAATATACCATGGACTGCTAGGAGAATAAACAGGTTCATCCTGGAGAGGGTGAAACCAGGCCACTCCCTGGAGGTAAAGATTCTGAAGCTCTGTCTGACATACTTTAGGCATGTTGCAAGGAGTGACCAGTTCGTTGAGAGTGACATCATGATTGAAGGATGGAGGGACAGCACAGGAGGGGAAGACCCTCAATGAGATAGATTGAATCAGTGACTGGGATAATGGGAGTAGATGTGTCAGAGACAATAAGGTTGGCTCAGGATAGAGCAGGATTCAGAACTGTTGTACATAGGGTGGCTATGAGTCTCAGAAGACTTGACGGCACATAACAACAGCAATGACCTAGTGTAAAACATTTTGGAAAAAAAAATAAATGTCCAATCCATCATGAGCTTTAATAAACTATAATAAAAATAATGATAAATTAAATGAGAATAACACTAAAATCAGTGCTGGCACTGTTTTTAATGAGACAAGTTGCCTGATCATGTGTTTGGTTGTTGCAAGGTCAGTTTGCGATGTAATTGCTAAATACCCACCCCCCTTATCTGTGCACACCCACCTCAGGGAAACGGCAGCACCAAGCTGTGGGACAGGGTTTAAGCATCGGTATAAGCCATTCTGACTTCCAGATTCTTTCGAGATGAAACCAGTCTTCACAATCACAACAGAGGTAGTAATTTTTTTTAAAAAAATACATATCAATTTCACAAGACATGGGAGAGAAAAATTCATTGCACTTTATTTGTCAACACGATCAAAAGACACAGTCACATTAAAGGTATGCGGATGTATGTCGATAGCCACAGCTATAATTTTTTCTCGGTATCACCAGAAATACTGTTTTCTGACTTTTTATACACTTGAACATTTCACAATACTATGTAATCAAAAGCACAGGAACAATAGCACATTACAACATTTGTACAGAACTACTATACTTATCCTAAAACTCTGAATCCATGTTGCATTATTGAAAGCAAAACAAACAAATAAACAAACTTGTCCAGAAAAAGCAACAGATGGGTTGGCTCTTTTGGGATAAAGCAAGAGTGGACAGAAGACAATCCATCACACGCTTTCCCATTTTCTATTTGCAGTGTTCAATCGTAATAACATAATCTCTTTCATTTTAGTTTTAATGGTATTGCTAGAGGCATTTTATCAGATTGAAACAGCAATTTCACAGTGAGTCTACTGGGTTAGATACATTAGCAGTCTGGCTTCAACATTATTTTCTTGTCTGTGAAGAGATTGAAGAGTTGAAGGAATAGAGAGAACTAAGTCCTTTATGATACTTGATTTTCAAAGAAATGAAACTGGATTTGGGTTGGTTTTTTTCCCCAACAAATATCCCAGCACTTTTGTGTTTAACTTCAGGATCACACTGTTGTTCTAATGATACTGCCACTTACTTAGATCATTTTTGGAATACTCACTTTGGAATTGCCTTCAGAGGCCCTGGGACAATTTTGGAGTGAAATGAAAAGAAATTATCTTGGGCTGTAAATGACAAACGCCACAGGCCAAGAAGTCCACTGAAGCCAACACATTCTTCTTCTGTGTCCACAGTATACTTAAAAATACTAGAACTTTTTGTGGCATATTTAAAATAATCAAAGACTCCAAACACACTGAATATTTAAATACACCACTGGCGAAGTCAGTAATAATTATAATACAGTTATAGTATAATACAGTTACAAGCTGATTATAATATTTAACCACAGCTTTCCAGAAAAAAACAACAACCCACAAGTCAAACTTAATAGAAGTACGACCAGGATACATCTAATAAGTTGGGGCAGTGAGATTTCAACCTGCTTTCTCTGAGCATGTCACCAGGAAAGACCAGTTGCTAGAAAAGCACATCATGTTTGGTAAAGCAGACGATCAGTATAAACAAAGCTAACCCTCAGTGACAAGGGCTGACTCAGTCGGCCTCAACAACATTGTTCTTGTTATGTGCTACTGAGTTGGAGACAATTCATAGCTGACTCTCCATGGGTTTTCAGAGGATGTAAATTGAATGGGAGAAGATTGACTATCTTTCTTCCATGGAGCAGCTGCTGGGTTCGAACCATCTGTCTTTGGGTTGGCAGTACAACTTCTTACCCACTATGCCATCAGAGTTCTCTAGCGTCAACAATAAATAGACTTCGGTATACCAAAGATCTGTAGGTCTCAGGTGACTCAATGGCACTTAACAACAACAATAACAACATACAATATTAGTTGTTTTTTATTTAAGCCTCTTGTTTAAAGTCAACAAGACCAAGTTGGTTGTTATTATATTTTGGAGGAACATTCTTCTAAGTGGTACAACACTCTTCTGTCAATATGCTGTACTGAGGTAACCTGGGGTTGCTGTGATGCTGAACCTTGTGCCATTAGGGTGTCAAATGGCTTAACAGTTACTTCTGGTGGACAGTGTTTGGTAGAGTTCCTAGTTTAAGATAGGTTTTGAAGCAGGAGTGACATCCACTTCCTAACCAACATGCCTCTGGAAACTCTATGAACTTTGGGAAATGATGATAGTTCTATATAGAAAGGCTTCAGGTCTTTTGTTCATGGGGTTGCTATGAGTCGTGCTCAACTCGACAGCAATCAATAACAACAACATATCAAAGATCATGGAGACGATGCAAGATTATCCAGCATTTCATTCTGTTATATGTAAGACTGGGATGAGAAAGAGCTAACTCAGTGGCATTTAACAACACCACCAGCAACGTGATGACCAGGACTCAGAGCTTGTGAAAGCACACACTATTATGGGTCTACTCAGTTACCTTAGTCATAATCTCAAAAGAAGCCTGATTGGATCGAGACGTTCATAAGCTAACAAGCATTAGACATACAGTGAATCACACTGAGACCCTACCAATTCAGGATCGCCACCCTGACTGGTTCACTTTTGTCAAAAGTTTTCAGATCCCTTGTGGATTTTGACATAGATCTGATGTTACGTGTGTTTCTTCCTTTTCCTCTTAGAAAGTTACAGCTCTTCATCCTTCACTGTCTCACCCCTCACACGGCTCAGCGTTTTGTCTGGCAAAATCACTGAAATAATATATGTCAAGTACATATCACTCATTGATCACTCAAGGACCAAAGTGTGACTGCACAATAGTCAGGGTTTTGTGGCACCCCAGCTCGAGCTCCCAACTCAGAACCTCTAGTTCCCTGAAGTCAGTAGCTACAGCCTTAGCACAGCTCCTAGGGACACTCATTTCTTCATGGTAGAGGACCAAAGTCATAGGATATTAGTCACAAGAGTCACAATATAGTCTCTAATAATCTGAGATCCGAAGACAGAATGAAATAGAATTATCTCTAAATTCATAAGCTAACAAATATTAAATATGTAATGGATCACATTCAGACTATTGATTCAGGAATAGCCCCACCGGAAAATAATGTGGTATAAATAATTAGAAAAATGGATAATTTTTTTCAAAATCTCTCCTCAATCTCTGAGATCACTGGGACTCCTCCAGGTAAGGTGGTTTTACTGTGTTCTGCTAGGGAAGCACTATGGTTTCGGGGGTCTAGCTTCCTCATGTTTGTCTGGGTCATATAGAAGACCTAGTGGTCTTGATCCTGGCCAACACACAACATACTATGGAGCTCTGTAGCTTCCCAGCCCATCACCTAACCCACCATTCCTTTCCACTCTCTTCACCTCCCTCGCACACCTGCGGGCTTCCTCCTGCTACTTTTCCCACCATGAGCCTTCGTGTTGCTGCCTGACCTCCTCCTGTGGGAGATGAAGCAGTGGAAGAGGTGGGGAATAACCAAAACATCAATCACAGATCCAGGAGCTGGTGCTCAGCAAGGCAGGTGAGTGGCCAGAAATATCACAGGCACAAATGAACAAGGGTCTGGATCAGTCCTGCAGAGTGAGGCCTTCTCTGATTTTGAAATGGGCTGTTCTCTCTGTTCTGTGATTGTTAGGGTCTGTGGGATAGTCCTGGATTTGTGACCCAGCTCAAGAGAGGTTTCCTAAGCCTTCCTCCATTTCCAATAAGATACCCTTAAGTGTTTGCACCACATTTTCCTCTAGATTATAAATGCTATATCCAGCATCCTCAACTAACACAGATTAAAATTACATGCCAATAAATGGTTTTGGCCAATGGATGACATAGTTACTCACAGATGTATTTTACTTTCCAAGAAGCCCACATAATACATGCCCATTATCCATAATTAACTTCTTAGTCAAAGTAAATGTACATTCACTTGGCTCCAGGGATGGTAATTTCTAATGTTTGGTGGATGGGAGTAAGGAAGGGGCTGTGGGTGAGTGGGTGCTGAACACTGACTGGCTGCAGGGCATTGGTTTTTATTTTACTTGTGATTTTGGAGTTAAACCACCCCCCTTGTGTATACCGTCAAATCAGATCCGACCAGCAAAGAGGAGATTGTCCCCCCTTCTCCAGTGGAGTATCTTGTGTATTCAAACCTCACACCTTTGGGATTGCAGTGCAGCTTCTTGCCACTAGGCCACTAGAGCTCCAGAAATTGGTTTTTAAATAGATGAGTCTACAGGGCCACTTGCTGTGGAGTCCAGCAAATGAGATGGTGACATGTTGTAAAAGGAACATGATTCACTTGATGATACTAAGGAGTCTGACTCCTCATGCACACCTTGGGAGAGAGGGTGGACAATTCACAGCACTGAGAAAGAGGAGAAGTGGGGAACCAATCCTTCAAATAAGATGCCTTCCTTTTCCTGCCGAGGGTCTGAGGCTGTGTGTGTGTGTGTGTGTGTGTGTGTGTGTGTGTGTGTGTGTGTGCATGTTGTGTGTGTTTCTGTCCATGCTTTCTGGAATGTCTTTTCAACATAATTCTAAGTCAAAGTGAAATTTTTGCAGCATGTGTCTGCATTTCTAGCCTAGCTGTGCTTCTGGGGAACCCTGAAAGGCAAGAAACCTGTGAGAGTTGAACTAGATGGAATGGAATAGGAGGGAGGAAGGAGCAGAGGCCAGGGGACCTGGAGTCCACTCCTCCGAATGCTCTGGACTTAGTACCCATGTCTGTGGAGGCAAATGATCAAACACAATAGATAAACCCTTTGCTACCAGGGGGAAAACAGAAGTCAATTTGCTTTATGTGAACCCTGTGTCTTTTAGTGAACATCAGCATGGAGAATACCCCAACTTGACTCTTATCCAGAGGAGGCCAAGTCTCTGTGCAGGGGGAAGAGGGAGAAGTAATTGCATTGCACGTGGGTTTTCAGCTCATGGCACTCCGGGGTTATTATCGCAAGTTTGATGCCAGTCCTTTAGAAACGCAAGAATGGCTAGAAGGCTTCATGTGCCAATTCATTTCCTTCCATTTTCCCTGTAATGAAAAGAACCATAGTTCATCAGCAAATGAAAAGTAACTTGAACATGAGCCAAGGCGACCAAGGCTGGCCTATCTCCAAATTGCAATGGAATGAAGAGCTGAAGCATTCAGACACATTCATCACTGAGCAAAGAGCCTTTTGCCATTTCTGCTTCACTTCGCTCAGCCAGGCGGAGGCACAGCTTTTTTATGATTCAGTAGTGAGGAGCTAGGGTCCAGCCAGGACCAATGAGCAGGCCGACTTCTGTCAGCTACTGTTCCTTCATCAAGGGATGTAGGTAAACTTAGGCCCACCTAGATGACCCAACTAGATGATAAATGGAGAAGGGATTGAGGTTATTAACAATTACAGCTTGAACCCACCATCCCTTCTCTGAGATAAAGCCTTGGCTGTCTGCTCCTGTAAGGATTTGTGAGCCGGATAACCCTATGTGGAAAACCTTTACCTTCTAGAGTCTCCCTGAGTTGAAATCGACTCAATGACTATGGGTCTGGTTTTTCACTTTGGCACTTATTTCAGTCTCTGTATAAGTAAATATTTTTTTCAAAATAAGGGTTATTTGCATACTAGAAGAAAACTTGAAACAATTCTGAGAATATATGAAGCTAGGTTCAAATTTTTTTTAAATTGTGATAGCTTTATTTTAATATATAGAGAAGTCTTTTAAAATTAGGATGACGTTAAAAATGTGCCACTTGAAAGACCACAGAGCTCAGAAGAAGGAAGAAGAAAGAAAAGGAAAAAGTCTATTTGCCCAATTATTTTCCTGAATGGGAGCTGTTGTGATGAAGTCTATAGGGAGTTGCAAGGCTAACCCAGTGGCCAGGCCTCTAGGGGTTGGAATTGAGCTGAGGCTCTGAGGGAATAAGGTGGGCAACTCCCTCCAGTTAACAACTTCCAAAGCCCAGTGCAGGGTCAGCTATGAGTCAGTTTGTGACTCTTTGACAAGGAGGAAGATTTTCCTAAAGGCTGTTCATTGGAGAAGAAAGACAAAGGAAGAGTCAAGAAAGGAAACGATGCTTATAAAGTACCTGTGCTATTCTAACTAACACACACGATTCTAATCCCTACAAAGATCCAGGGAAGCATACATCATCCTCACTTTTACAAATGGGTAAAAGTAGATTTGAGTCAAGGAACTTAGCCCAAAGCACACAGCTGGTAAAAAAGCAGAATGAGTCAGAATTACATTCTAGGCTGGTTTTTTGAAGTTCAGCATTTGCTTGACTTTGTACCTCCTGGAAGAGAGCAGGCTGGTGGGCAGGTCTCTTGAGTGAAATTTCCTTGAGTAAAGAAACCATAGCAGTCACCCTGGCAGATGACTTTGGAAGAGTTTTGTTGAACAAGCCTCTGTTATTGGGATAACAGAAAGGAAGTGAGGGGTTTGGTGTGAACGTTCAAAGAGTGAAAACACTTGGCTCCTGTATGAAGAAGAAAGGAGCCCAGGGCACAGTGGATAAGTACTCAGCTGTTCAAACCTACCAGTGGCTCTACAGAAGAAAAGACCTGGCTAATTGCTTTCGTAAAAATTTGTTCTTGTTATTGTACAGGTCAACTACAAGGGACTTAAGCATGTTAGAAATTGAGAGGATGGCACAGGAAAAGGGAAAGGTCTGGTCTGTTCATAGGGTCACTGTGAGTTGTAGTTCATAGATTAAAGTCTAAGATGTTTTGTGGGGCAATTCTACTCTGTCATATAGGATCAATATGAATTGGCATCTACTTGTCAGCACACCCAGCACATCAATAAGAGAGACTGAGGTTCCTAGTAAAACGTCGTATTGATTTCTCTAAGCGGGATGAAGTCCCATTTGTTAAACTTTAGTGCATGTCACAACTTCTATGGCTTGCTGCAATCATTCTGTGAAGTATTCATTATCTTGGTCGATCTGTCTTGGCTTGGGGCTTAGGTATGAGTATTTGTGCAATGGGACAGGGTGGAAGGGGGCACAAGGTTACTGTCCAGTCAGCAGGTTCTACTTTGGGGCAGAGGAGTTAAAGCTAGAGCAGGAGTTGTGGATAACCTGCTTTAACGGGTTTGAAGACTTCCAGGTCCAGTGTGCAGAGGGAGGTGTGGAGAAGTGCTGGATGTAAAGCACCTCCTAGTCCAGATTTAACGTCTCCAACTTCCACATGCAACTCAGATGTTTAGGGATCTTGTGGCAATTCAGATCTTACTCAGTGGGTCTGGGTAGGGCCTGAGAGTCTCTAAAACCTTCTGGGTGGTGCTCATGCTGCTGGGATGTAGCCCACGCTGCTACACATTTTGCACACCTCGTTACTCAAAATACACATGCCTCAGCATCATTAGGCCCTGGAAACTTGTTAGAAATGCAGACTATAAGTCCCTATTCCAGAGCTGGTGAGCCAGAATCTGCTTTGTAACCAACTCCTACGTGAGTTGAGTGTATATTAAGTCTCAGAAGCCCTGCTCTATGAAGTGAGAACTGATAGTTTTGGCGTGGAATGTGTAGAAGATTGAATGGTGACCCCCTCAACCACGCTATTCATGTCCAAGTCTCTGAAACCTGTGAATGTGACTTATTGGAGGGTAAAGGGTCTTTGCAGATGTAATTTAGGATTTCTGAAGTGAGATTGTTGTGGATTATTTGATGTTATATGTTGTTGATTCATCTATGACTATAACAACCCTATAAACAATAGCTCTGAACTTTGCCCTATCCTGAGCCAACTGCAAGTGCTTGATTATCTATCAGTCTTTGTTGTTGTTAAGTGCTGTCGAGTCAAGCACTACTCATAGCGACCCTATGAACAAAAGATCTGAATCCTGTTCTATAACTATCATTGTTTCTCTAATGGTCACAGAGTTTCCAAAGACATGCTGTTCAGATAATAGATGCCGGTTGGGCCCTAAAATCACCTAACAAGCATCCTTCTAAGAGAAAGGCAAAGGAAAAGCTGAGACAGACAGATTAGTAGACAGTGGGCCCCTGGAGGTACAGAGCAGTGTATGTGGCCCTAATCCAAGGAAGTCAAAGAATCCTGACAGCTTCCAGGAACTGAAAGAGACAAGGAAGGACTCTTTGAGTTTCCAGAAAGATGAGGTCCCATGAATGTCTTGTTTTCAGAGTTTGGCTTTCAGAACAATGAGACAATAATTTGATGTAGATCTGATCCTCACAATGTTATGTTGTGATGATTTGCTATGGCCACCTCAAGAAGCAAACACAGCTCATGAAACTTCTGAAGTGCTGACACTCTGTCCAGAGCAATGCAAGGAGATGACCAAGATTGTAAGAGAAAGTGGACATGGATGACAGGAGGCTCAGGAAGGAAGGAGGGGAGAAAAGGAGTTGGATCTGAAGAAATAGAAGAAAAGGACCTAAAGTGAGCAAAAGCCAACACAATGAAGTTGTTAGAGAGACAGGGTGACTCGACACAGGGCAGAGTCCTCCTAGCTGGACTTGAGATAGTTGGAAGGAAAGAGGATCCCAGCCCCATAATGGAAGGATTCACTGAGACACTAGAAGGAGACTGTATAATATAGAAAGAGGACTTGTATAATTGCATTGGTATAGCACGAAATGTGTGCATTTCATTTTATTTGCAAATGAGTTACCTTTTCCAAAACCAGTAGGCACTGGGTGTGATAACTGAGGATGAAAGTCTATATATTAGTGCCCTTTTCTTTTTAAAAATTTTATTTATTTTAATTATTATTTTTGTGTGTGTACTGTCAAATCGGATCTGACTGGTACAGGAGGAGATTGCCCCTCCTTCTCCAGCAGAGCATCTGGTGGATTTGAACCACGTTCCTCTGGGATTGCAGTGCAGCTTCTTGCCTCGAGGCCGCCAAAACTCCCTATTTGTGTCATTTTCAGTATGGGCTGAATATCAAAACCCAGAGGCATTCTTCTAGACGATGGCCTATTTGAGACTGTTGCTATGTACCACGGAACTGATTCTGACTCATGGCGACCCCACATGACAGACTAGACCTGCCTTGTGGTTAATTTAATCTGTAATCTTGATGGGGCCAGATTGCCAGGCCTTTTCTCCTGCAGAGCAGCTGGTGGCTGTGAACTTTTTGTACCACCAAGGCTCCTCCTTGAAGCCAAATAGAAAAAATGTTTCTGTGCTCACTAGTTAGTTGCATGTGAGTGACTAGTCAGTGGGAGCTCCGGTGACCTAACGGGTCAGGAGTTGCTCTGTTAACCCAGAGACAAGTGATCAGAATATACCAGCTTCTCAGAGGGAGTAAGATGGGCAGAGTTCCCCCGTGGGCATTACAGCCTCTGAAAACCTACTGGGGGTGTTAGCTAAGAGTTGTTTCCAACTTGTGGCAGTGAGTTTGAGCTGTCAGTTGGTTAGAAAGGGGCAAATTAGTGGAACTTGAAGTCTCAGGAGAATTCCCAAAGTTCACTGGTCCAACTCGTCCTGAGCAGGAACTCTTTCTCCAGGTGCTGTGTTGGAGCAACACCAGCCTCTCCTAATTTTTCCTTTAAATGTGTACCCAGATAATTGAGCATTTTGGGCTGGTAGGGTGGCACTGAGTGGACCACAAAGGCTCATTTGTCCTGGGCTGGTCCCACTGAGACAGCCCACCTCTTCTTTACTCCACTTTCCTCACCCCCACCCCTTTCTTTCTTGTGCTTGCTTCCAAGGCTGCCGTAGCAAATGAACGTTTTGGAATGAATGACACCTAATCGTTCTTGGGAATCTAATAGCACTCGTTTCTTACATGGGCTCCAAGATTTATTGCCTCCCTCATCCATCAAAAACATATGGTGCCAGGTTCTGAGATGAATAAAACATGTGCTGGGCATGGAGATGAATAAAACATGGGTGGCTAGAGAGAGCATATTAATCAATTTACTTTGGCTCCTTAAGATAGATCAATATAACTAATTTGACCCGCCCTTGGCTCGTGGTTGCAATGACAGGTTAAAGCCCTGTTATGCATTAAATTGTGTGTCCCCCACAAATGCTTACTGGAACTTGTACAGACATGAAGCAAAGCTGCGCCAGGAAGAAGAAAACATTTTTTGTACTTGGAGCTGGGAGTCCTGAGCTTGGGGAAGTCCTGGGTGTAGCCTTTACTGTGTGACTTGGGATGGACCACTCAGTCTTCCTGGGCTTCAGTTTCCTTAGTAGTGACACGGGGGTTTCTCTGCCTTCCTCAGTGGTTGGTAGGTGAGTGAGTGGGGATAAAAAGAGATTGCCATTAGGCCCTTTAATCAGGGGACTCATGGATCCAATCCAGCTCAAGGACAAGGTTGATTTGGCTAAAACTGTGCTTGAAAATCAGTGGACCTTTAAATGAGCTTCAATGCAGCCTCTAATCACATCAGATGCTTTGGGACACATGCACACCCTTGAACATGGATATGTCTGCATCTCCCTAACCTCCTGTCAGAGAGGTGAGCGCATCAGTGGGACACATTTCACTCATAGATCGTCTGATTTATGTTTCCTGTTTAAGTCCTAGAATTTAGGAGCTCTTGCAAGTAAACAACACTGTATGGGTGGTTCAACTTCATGGGTGGGTACATTTAGGTACATTATTTTAGGGTGGTTGGAAGGCACCCACTCTTTGCCCTTGTCCTCTCTTCCCACACATTCAGCTTGCTGATGCCTGTTACTCTTTTGTGAAATTCCCTAGGTAAACAAATAAAAATTTTACAGGAAGAGGGGATGATACTTTGGGCCTTAGCTATGAGTTCTCAGGTAGATAGGTACATTTAGATAGAAGCCTTTGATAAGGGAACCATTAGCCATGTGTGGCGGAGTAGGTGTGGGGAGGGGAGGGAGATGCCAAACAGAGAAGGAATAAAAATGGATGATGAGAGGATTGTGCTAATGGTGGGACCTTCTGCTGCGCCTACATTTCTTTATCAACATGAGAATACCTATCTCGTAATACTGTACAAACTGCAAATCTTGGGTGAGACAGAAACCTGTCAGAGGAGGAAGAAAAAACCATTTTCTGTGAATAGAGAGGTTATAAAAGTGGTCAAGTTGCTCCTGCTCAAATGACTTGTGAGACCCAGAGAAGCAAGGCATTTTCATTGAGTCTTGGCTCTCACAGTTTCCACTGTATTTTGGAAGATTGAAATGAAATTACTGCAAAAGGCTTAATATAGTAAGAAAGTAGAGTAGAAAGTACAGTTATTATTACTGATTTCCTGGCCGGCTAACGCGAATGGGACAGGCTGGCAGGTGGCATGCTCTTAGCTTCCCTCCCAGCCAACCTTAACTGGAGGGGAAGTCTGCCCCTGTGTGTCTGCCAGTGCTTACTCCGTGCCCAACATCTAATATTTGGAAAGAATTAGGCAGGGGCTGACCGTATCATTCATCTTTGGAATCATTGCCAAAGCAGGAGATCACATAACATTTGTCCTTCACAAATGGGCTTCTTAGCATTCAAGAATTTGGCCACCATTAAGGTAGTCTATGCACACAATGAGGTATAGCTTGTCTACAACGTACCCATAGTAAATTAACTTTCCCCTTCCTTTCTCTTGGCTATATATACCACGTCTGAAATCAGTTAAAACTGTGCAAGACTAGATCTGTTTTTAGCAGTAACTTCATTACTATCAACTTATATTAGTGTTTTCTAGCCCTTCTCCACACTAGCTCTTTTAGAGATTGTCAGAAGTGTGAGAAGCAGGAAATGCAGGGAGTTTCATTGAGATTCTTACGGGTGTAGAGACAGAAGTAGTTGGCTTTATATTCCTTATGTGGGAAGCAAGGTGAGGAATGAGCACCTTGTGGGGTTTTCCCAGCATTACGTGATTGGAGAGTGGAGAACCAGCACCAGAAGCTCCAGCCTTTCAACAGTCTGTTGCAAAGAGGCCCCATGATAAGTTGCTGTTATTATGTTTCACTGAGCCAGAACTCACTCACAACTGAGCCCAAGTGGATTTTCAGAGGCTGTAGAATGACCAGAAAAAGATTATCCTTCTCCCACGGAGCAACTGGTGGATTCAAACTACCTACCTTTGGGTTGGAAATGCCAATCCTTACCTACTAGGCCACCAACGCTCCCTAAGATCAGCAGATGCAAATCCTTTGTGCTCCTACAGGAAAACCCCAAACTCACTGGGCCCCTGTCTTCACATCTATACAATATGGGGCTCATTGAGCAGCCATACTAATGTGGAAATTGTCATGAAGGTTAAAACGAAGTTCTGGATCTGCCTGTCCATGAAGGGAGTTTGTTGCTAGGATACTGATCAGGGTTCAGTGAAGCTTCCAAGCTAAGAATAGAGAGAAAGGCCTGGTGACCTACTTCCAAAAATCAGCCAGTGACAATCCTAAGGGTCACAACGATCCTATTTACAACCAATCATGAGGATGGTATAAGCTGGCAATGTTTCTTTCAGTTGAGTGTGGCATTGCCGTGAATCAGGGACAGCAACTGACAGTAACAACAACCACTGTATGAATAGAGTTTTGAGAATGTCCTGGGCCAGTCTAATTCCTGGGCATCACTATTCTCAGGACTACTGCATATTGGGAGCTTAATTCCCTGACAGAGTGCTAAGAGCTTCCCTTAAATTACCTCTTTCAATCCTCATAGCAACTTTCTGAAGCAATTATTATCCCCATTGTACTGGTGAGAGAATTGAGGCATAGAGCTCAAACAGCTTGTACAAAGCATATAGTTAAGGCTGAGCTCAGATCTCAGGCTTTATTGCTTCTCTGACCAGGGAGTCTTAGAGTGGAAAGGAACGTTTTTAAAAAAATCACCTGGCTTTCAACCTCCATGTCTTACTAATTGGTTAAAATATTGATGTTTGTGAACCATTTGCTTCTGATTATAAATTAAGTGTGGATTTGAAGATATTCTGAGAATTCTTATAATGATTCTCATTTTCTTTGCTTTTGGAAATGCATTCTCAATAGAAGCTAAGTGGGCAGAGTATACCTAGTGGGCAGGGCCTTGACAAACAGGCTGCCCTGTTTAAATGCATTGCACTTGTATTGTTGACCCGATGAAAAAAGGTCGAGACCACTGACTCTCTAGATTTAGCAACATTTGTGCTTAAAGAAAATGAGAGTGTTTAGCTGAGGAGGTCCTGTTGGAGCTGAGCCTTGGAAGAATATGCCCATGACTTTGTCTTCTGAAATAAATGTAACCAACAGTACAGTACCACAAATTCAGTCAATTCATTAACTCAACAAAGTTCACTTAGCAAAGGCCATTTGGCAAGTATGGATGTGAGTCAGTCACAAAAACTAACTGATACAAGAACTGGAAGGGAGTCCATTTTAGCCTTCTTTCCAGTGGGGAGATGCCACACATGTCAGTGAACTTTAACACCATAGATGGTGAGAGATGCTTCTTAGAAATAAAAAGTGGCAATTTCCAATTTCTTGATAATGTGGGGAGCCCTTTTCCATTTGGGAGAGCAAAGTGGGCTGTCGATGATGGCATAGAATGATGCCTGGTACAGCCAAGGACAGAAGAGTATCATTTTCCCTACAATTTAACAACAAAGAACCTGTGTAGGCATGCCTTTCACTGGTAATTTACACAATGCAGTTCTTTGAGACTGATTACAAAATAGACTCCACAGCACAATTAACATAACTTAATGGGGCAAAATTCTGAAGAAAAGCCCCAGGATTTCCAAGAATATCTTCATAAGCCTCCTGAAAGGCAGCGGTATTCCAAATTTCTTAGGCCCAGCCCATACAATTATATAAAGTTTGTCTGCATAAACCAAGCAGAGCAGAAAGTTGAATTTGCGGCCCAGTTTCATTTTATCCAGAAAGCTTCTTCTTGGTTCACTCAAGTAGCATTTCCATTCTTGCCCTCCACATCCACCCTCCAATTCCTCAGGATCCCCAGCATATTTTTGTGTCTACATTATCCACTGATAACCTAATAAGTCTTCCATTACTCTTTAACTATGTGGACAAAGGCATTGGCTACATAAATACATATAAAATTCATGTAGATGGTCCAAGGGAATTAGATGGATAGAGTAATCCATCTACCAAGCAGCTCCAACAGAGGAAAAGTAAAAGCATGTTCATAATTATTAAGTGAATTAACTCGGATACATGAAATCTAAAATCCTGGTCTTGCAGTCCATGGTTTGAATTATTTCAATGATTGTCTATATCTTATAGTAGGCATACCCAGGTACATGAGCATATTTCCGAATATTACAGATTATTAAAAGATCCAAAACTCTTCTAAATTCAGATATTTCCTTCTTTACTTGCTCTTAGGTCCATACAATACCTGCCTCTTGCACTCATGGTCTCCATGATTTAGGATCAACTTGATGGGAATGGATCTAGTTTTTATTATTTTCCCCTTGTTAATAAGCATGAATGTCTGTTCAGTACTCATTTTGAGAATAAAACTGGGAATTAGAGGAGGGTGGGATGAGGATGGATTAAAAAAGAATGAAAATGGCTCTTGCTTGCTGGGAATGTGTTCTCTTGTTTTATGTTGAGCTGTTGCCCTAATGGCAAACATTAGGATGGACAAAATATTCAGATGTTGGCCTGACAATGGCAAACATATGCACACTTGTAAAAATTCAGGTAGTGCAGTTTAATGTTTCCATTTTTTAAAATGGCATCCAATAGACTGAGCCATATTAGCTGCGTAATACAAGTACAGAGGTGTTTGGAAAGGAACCCATTCACTTGATTACCTATGGAAAGCTAACTCTAGATGGAGCTCTGGTGGCCTAGAGGCAAGAAGCTGCACTGCAATCCCGAAGGTAGGTAGGTAGATAGATAGATGCTCACAGTTAAAATCCACCAGATGCTCCACTGGAAGAAGGAAGGGCAATCTCCTCCTGTGCCAGTTGGATCCGACTTGATGGTACACAACAAGAACGAAAAAAGAAAGCTGAACAAGAAAGAAAAAAGAAAGCTAACTCTAAGCTTTCTTCCATGGCTATATCCAATGATTTAGTGATCTAGGTAACAGTTAATCTTTACATTGCTTTTTGTGTATAAGATCTGAGGTGTGATAAAATGTTAATTGCAGAGATGCTACCCTGACCTTTTTCTCTACTGACATATTGCCTTTGACTTTGGGGCCATGGAAAAAAAGATAAGAAAAACATTAATAGAGAATGATAAGGGGGGAGGGTGGCATTCTTCAGAAGTCTGAACCTACTACTGGCTAGAGAATTCTATGTAACCTAGAGGACTTCTCCCCACATCTTGAGTTGTTGCAAGGGTTGAGAGATGCCACTCTTTAAAGTTATTTGGTGGTTTGCCAAACTAATGGAGGTAACCAATAATGCAAACATGTAAAAATTATTTTAATTTGCATTTAAAATGTATCTCCCGTGCATTTTCTTTCCTACAGCAGATAAATGGGCTTATTTATATGTTACTTAGGTTATTATTAAATTGGCTTGTATTACCTGAATCCAAACCTATTGGAACAGTGGTAATTGGTGAAGGGAAAGGATACAGTCAGATTTAAAATTTACCCCAGACAAGTTCCATGTGGATAATTCCTTTAGTATAACTCACTGGAGAAAGTCAAATGCTGTTTTTGTCAACACTTCTCCAAGGATTGTGATAATGTAGTCCCCGCCTTCCCAAAACCAAAATCCTTTTTACCCACTAATTAGTTTGTGTGTTTGACCCCGGGTCACTCGGACATTTGCTTGATCATTCTAACTGAGTTGAGTGCTTCTGTTCCCCATTAAAATACTCGTAGGGAGGTCAGCGGAAATGCCAAAGGAAGTTGGGCTAATGTTTTGAAGATCTGTTTTTACCCCAATACATTTTGTGGAATTGGATCTGCAGGCTGCAGTTTCTTCACTACCATTTTCCCTGCAAATATTTGGCCTTTGTTATTTCTTTTGAAGCTTGGTTCTCTGCTTTAGACAAGATCTGATAACCAATGGTTCTGGGTTTGCTAAACAATCCCTAAGAAGGATGCCTCTAAAATGCTGTGGGTTACTGAAAGTTCATTGTGAGGGTGACACTACCTGGGTAATGACAGATGGTTTCCCTGTGAAATGATGAAAAACACTTTAGAAAAGTTACTGACCACTCACTCTCCTTTACTGTTTTACTGGTACTTGTCAGAGTTTCTTGGGATAAAAATCATTTCCAGCATGCTGTGAGACTCATCTGGATGTAGGGACAAGTCGTTCTTTTTCTGCATGTTCTCAATACTCTTTCCTTGCAGTGTCTTCACGTGGAATCGTCTCAGAAATGTAACCAGGATGGATTTCATCATCACCATGGCAATGTACTTTCCTGCGCAGGCACGGGGCCCAAAACCAAATGGTTGGAAATATCTATAAGGAACCTAAAAAAAGGATCAGAGAATTAACCAAGGTACCAGTCCTTGGAGAAGGCCATCATGCATGGAAGGGCAGAGGGACAGTGCAGGAGTGGAAGACCCTATAGAAGATGGATTGACACAGTAACTGGGGTAATGGGAGCAAGTGTGGCAGAGACAGTGAGACTGGCTCAGGACAGGGCAGGGATCAGAACCAATGTACATAGGGTCACTATGAGTGGCAGGTGACTCAGTGATACTAACAATAAAAGGTACAGCCATTCTGTCTCTGATTCCTACTGAAGACACAGTCTCAGGGTCTGAATCATACAACTCCTTCCCTAAGGTGAATAACTGTCACTCTAATCAACCCTTTTCTCTATGCAGTTTGATTAACCCATTGCCATATAACCCCAGACTAACCCCAGCTTTGTTCTTCATGTCAATACCCTGGGCCAGACAGAGCACTGCAAATCACTGTTTTCTAGCGAGTGCTAGTTTCCTCAGCTAACTTGATGGACTGATCACAGAGCCTTCTACTGTTTTGCAAAGATAAGAAAAATTATTGTGTCATATAACCTGATAAAATGAGCAAATTTGGACAACAATGTGGTATCTTGGGTCATCAGTGCCAAGCATCTAAAGGTTTTAATTATGCATAAAATTTAATTTTTTAGTCTACACGATAAAGTCCTTTTGGGTATGGATCAGATTTGTCTTGCTCATATCTGGACTTACAAAGTGCTTGGCAGATAAAAAATGCTTAATAAGTTCTGTTATCAGTTGATGGGCTATATATCTGTATTGCCTGAATAAAATGAAAAGTAATCAAAGAACTAGAATGATTGAAATATTTCTATAATATATGCAAATAAAAAAAGAGCATGGAAGAAATGATCTAGAAAATGGAGGTTAAAAAGTTTTGGTCAAAATATATAAGGGAAGGGAGTTCTGGTGGCCTAGTGGCAAGAAGCTGCACTGCAATCCCAGAGGTGCGTGGTTCAAATCCACCAGATAGATGCTCTCTGCTGGAGAAGGAGGGACAATCTCCTCCTGTACCAGTCAGATCTGACTTGATGGTACACACACACATACACAAAAAATAAAATAAAAAAAATATATATAATGGAGGAAAAATATACAGAATATCAGTTATAGGAAAAGAAAACACTTATTTCTTCCATTTTTTCTTCTCTCTCCTCACTGTAGAGTTGGAACCAACTTATTATGACTATTCAGGGGGCTTTTGGAGGCTATAAATCTCATAGGAGGAGATTGTCCGTCTTTCTTCTGGGGAGCGACTAGTGGATTCAAATGGCCCACCACTAGACTGGCAGCACAACTTTCTACCCACTACCCCATGAGCCTCCATTTATCCTAGTTCCTGAGTCCTATTTAAAATAGTCCTACTTAAACTACTTTTCATGGGTCCATTATAAATTAAGACAGACTGGAACCCAAAAATCCTTTGGTCTCACTTGATTTCCATCTAAAGCAGAAGTGGATTTTCCTTGCTTAGATGGAGTTACTGCTGCATTTATATGGTGGCAGCAATATATTGGTGGAAAAGTCAGATGACCAGCCAGGTTAAGAATATTAGCCTTTTCTGAGCCAGATTAATGACCTGAGTTTTTCACATTGACTTATTTGTGTGGCCCCCAGCTCTGGAAGTCAGCTTTCTAAGCTTAAGAACAAATATGGTATTCACTGCCAAGCTCTTAAGTGAGGAGGTGGACAGAGGAGAAAGAGTGAAGAATGAAATGTATAGGTACAAATAACATAGATGAAGAGTGGATTTAACAGTTAATGTTTTCAAGAGAGATAGACCCAGCTTTAAAGAAGGGCACTTACATTCTTTGCAAAGTTTTCGAGAGTAAATTCATTGGGCTTGGGGAAAAATTCTAGTCTATGCATTCTTCCAATATTCAGGATAATATTGGTCCCCTTTTTCACGGGGTAGCCGTCAATGATATCATCTTCCAGAGCTTTGCGCATGACCAAGTCCACAACCGGCTGGTATCTCATGCTCTCATAAATGAAATTTTCCACCACTTTTAATTTTGGCATATCATCAATTGTTATGTCTCTTTCACCTGTGGAAACATGTAAAAAGGACAAAGAAGATGGTGTTAGTTTCACAATGTGAGAGTCATTAAAACTTCTATAGCTGCCACAAAAGAATGTTTGTAATCTAGCTTTTCAGTGACCAAAGAGAGGCTCTTCATGATTGGCTAGTGAACTTTAAGAGCCTTGCCTGATTACAAGCTTGATCTCTGAACACCTAAGGGTCTAAATTGGTATCTGGGATGGGGAAGTACAGGAGAAGATGATAGAAAATACAGTCAAAGGCATTTGAAGTTATTACTATGCTCTTTTAAGATATCTGTTTATGGGATGGATTGTAGTCAACTTGATGGCATCTAATAACAACATGGGATCAAACACGCTCCTTTGGTATACTGTGTTTTATGTTGTGTTACTAACTAAAAGATCAGTGGTTGGAATTCACCAGCTACTCCATAAGAGAAAAATGGGCAATCTCGTCCTGTAAAGATTTCCAATCTGAGAAGCCCAGTGGTAGGTTTCTAGAGCTGAAATTAACTCAACAGCAAGAGATTGTTTTTATATATGAGATAAAATTGATTACAACAACTCACACTATTGGGTAGAAATTTTAGAGGACACTGAGTTTATGTTGAGGAGGAGGAGAAATTCCAAAAAAGAGAATGGGAATGTTTGCACACCTCAAAAGATATAGTCATTGTCACTGAATTGCACATATAGAAATGGTTGAAGTATATCTTGCTGTGTATAATCCCAAACACAAGAAAAAGTAAGATAAAAAGGCAATGTTTCCCTTTCTTTAACTCTGGTTTCACTCTTCCATCTTTACCGGTTCCAATGAGGTTGCGTGTTGAGCTCTCTCTCGCCCTCTCACTTGTGAGCCCTGCCGTCAGAGGAGTAACGGCAGTAGCACAGAACCAGAAGGAAGGCATTGGATAAGGTATTCTGGAATTTAGAATGTACATATGACTATGTTCCCCATCCCTCAGTCTCTACTGCAAGGCTATTTCCCACCTACCTCATTCTCTATAGGCCCTTTCTCTCACATAATTAACCCTTTTATGAAATTTCCTCTTACTGACAACTATTTCAAGTAGCACTCAATTGAATTTAAGAAGATGATATCTTTTTCACAACCAAATAATTTATTTCAGAAGGGACTGTGTAAGGTTAAGGAAGAAAAGTTTATATCATTACTGATATCTCTTTACGTATGTAGGAAATGTGTTCCTTAAAGTTATCATCTGAGTGAAATTCAAAATAAGGAGTTCCATTATATCATAGTAAGCCATTCTGATTTTGTAGAAATGTGGAAATGTTTCTATGGGAGGAAGATGGTGTTAGGGTGCAGTGGACAGAAGACACAGTAACTAAGAGGTGCTATTGAGGAAGTGGTCCATGGAGATCCAGGACCTCCCTTGGGGGTGAAAAAGAGAGGGGAGAGGTACAATCATCAACAATCTGCATTATGCAGATGACACAACCCTGCTTTCTGAAATTGAGGAGGACCTGAAGCACTTGCATAAGGTCAAGGATAGCAGCCTTCAATATGGATTGAAGCTCAACATTAAGAAAACAAAGATTCTCAGCATCATGATAGATAGTAAGGAGATGATTGAGATTGTTAACAGCTTCAGTTTGCTTGGTTCTATAATCAACATTCCTGGTACCAGCAGCCAGGAAATTAAAAGATGAATTGCATTGGGAAAGTCTGCTGTCAGAGACCTTGCCAAAGTACTGAAGAGCAATGATGTCAGTCTGGAGATTAAGGTGCACCTGATACAGGCCATGGCCTTTGCAATTACTTGCTATGCCTCAGAAAATTGGACAATGACTAGGAATGAAAGAAGAAGAATTTTTACCTTTGAGATGTGGTGCTAGAGAAGAGTATTAAATATACCATGGACTGCTAAAAGGAAAATAAAATACGTCCTGGAGAGGGTGAAGCCAGGCTGCTCCTTGGAGGCAAGGATTCTGAAGCTTTGTCTGACATACTTTGGACATGTTACAAGGTAGAATCAATCCTTGGAGAGGAACATCATGCTTGGGAGGGTGAAGGGACAGCGCAGGAGAGGAAGACCCTCAATGAGGTAACTGGGGTAATGAGAGTAGGTGTGTTGAAGACAATAAGATTGGCACAGGATAGAACAGTGTTTAGGGCTGTCATACATACAGTGACTATGAGTCGCAGGTGACCCGACGGCACATAACAACAACAATAACAACAGAGGGGGAAAACTCAGCAGTACTGGATTTGGAGGGAAGAGAAAAACTGATCATTCCCTTCTCTTTGCCATCACCTTCTCATCCTTCTTCTGCTACCACTTCGAAGTTCATTTACAAATAGGCCACTATTTGAAACCCAGAAATACTGTTATAAATGACAGTCATTTTCTAGAGAGGACCCACAAAAACTCTTTTCACCTGATAAGATAGGAACAAAGGTTCACATAAACCCACACTTTTGTAAATCAAGCAATCAACTAGTTACCATTGTGTCAATTCTAAGTCATGGTGACCCCGTGTTTTTCAGAGTAGAACTGTGTTCTCTACGGCTTCCAAATGGCCGATTTTGCAGTTAACTACCACAGAACTTCTAATCTTGGAAACCTTATGGAACAGTTCTTTCTGCCAGGCAAGTATTACTTAATTCATAAATCATTACCAAGAACAGTCTGAATATCCTTCATTAAAGCCTCTTCAACCTGTGGGTGCTTTGCAATGAGAAACAGCATGAAGAACACAGAGACAGACATGGTGTCAGGTGCCGCGATCAGCATTTCCAGTATGCACTGGTTCACGTTCTCCCTGGTCAGGTCACCACGTTTCTGAACAATAGGAAAGAGGAGATACAAATTGAAAAAGCAAATAGATGCTTCACAAAAGAAGAGGAAGTGACCCTCAGGAATCAACAATAGCAACACAATTAAATCACAGAAATTGACTGTCAACATTTTAGGTACAACATTCAGTTCAAAAGGGACAGCTTAACCAATTATCTATGTGTTTAGAGTCTTTGAATTCTTTATTGCCTCCCTCCCTCTCTGTAACCCCCCTACAAATATGAAACAATTACAAGAGGGACTCTCTCTCTCTATACACACACACACACACAGATTATGCTGATATGACAGTCGATAGATTATGCACATTTGTTGTGTGAGAGTTATGATCAGTGTAGGGTAAGTACCTCAGCCAAAATCAACTGAGTGGCAAAATCTATGCTATCTTCCAGTTTGTCTGCCTCAGATATCCGCTGTCTCTTTTCTTCAATTAGAATTTCTAAGGCATCTTTCAAGTCCTTGCTGAGGGGGAGAAAAAAAAAGATTAGATTATAATTTGTTTGTACTCAGTTTAGATATCTAGCAAAGCAGATTCATTTACTTCTTGTTTATATAAAAGAATCTGTTTTATGTAAAGTATTTAAAAACAAAAAACAACCCAATAGATAAACTCACTTCTCTTGAGTCAGTTTTACTTCATGGCAACCCTCCATCGAGTTTCCAAAGTTCTAAATCTTTGAGAGGAGACTGTCTACCTCTTCCCTAGAATGGCTGTGGATTTTAACTGCTGATTTTTTCATTTTTTCCCCCTAACAGCTCAACATATAACATCCCACACATCCCAAAAAAACCTCAGACCATAGCCACCAAGTCCAATCTGATTCCAAGTGACCTTCCATAAAGTTTCAAGACTCTAAGTCTTATCGGAAGCGCACTGCCCATCTTTCTTTCACAGAGCAGCTGGCATATTTGAACCATCAGACTTCCGGTTGCAGCACAGTATGTAACCCACTTTACCACCAGGGATCCTCTTAAAGTCTTTGTTTTTGTTAGGTGCTATTGAGTCAACTCATTTGTCATAGTGACCCTATGAACAGCAGACCTTAATTAACTCTGTCCTATCCTGTACCATCTTCATCATCTCTGACATATGTGAGCCCGTTTTAGCAGTCATTGTGTCAATCATCTGTTTAAGGTCTTTCTCTCTTTTGCCAACACTCTACCTTTCCAAGCATGATGTTCCTCTCTGAAGAATAGCCCCTCCTAACATCATACCCAGAGTGTCCGAGGTGAAGCTTTGCCATCTATCCCTCCAACGAGCACTCTGGCTGCACTTTTTCCAAGACATATCTGTTCTTTTCACAGTCCATGGGGTATTCAGCACTCTTCTCTAACACCACAACTCAACTTCTGCATCAATTCTTCTTCTATCATCCTTATTCATTATCCAGCTCTCAGATGTGTAGCAAGTGACTGAAAAATCAACAGCCTGAATCAGGCATACCTTACTCTTCAAACTGATATCATTGCTCCTCAATAATTTGGAGAAAGCTCCCTGACTTCAGACTTTACCAGTGCGATCCGCCTCCTGATCCCCTGACTGCTGCTACCAGGTGTGTTTATTATGATCCGAGTAAGGTGAATTAGTTGACAGTTTCAATCTTTTCTCCCTCTATCATGATGTTATCTATTGGTTCAACAGTGAGAATTTTGTTTTCTTGATGTTGAGAAGTAATCCATATTGAAAACTATAGTCTTTGATCTTCTGCAACAAGTGCTTCAAGTTTCCTCATTTTCAGCAAGCAAAGTTGTGTCATCTGCACAACCCAGGTTGTTGATGAGTCTTCCTCCAACCCTGATGCCATATTCTTCTTCATAGAACCCAGGTTTTCTAACAATTTGCTCAGCATACAGATTGAGGAGGTGTAGAGAGAGGATACAACCTTGGCCCACACCTTTTCTGATTTTAAACTGTAGTAGTTAGTGTGGTGTTCCCTTGCTCTGTTCAGATAACAGGCTCTTGTTCTGGGATTTCTGTTCTTCTCAATGTTCTTTATAATTTGTTGTGATCCACATAGTCAAATGTCTTTGCATAGTCAATAAAGCATAAATACACATTCTTCTGGGATTCTCTGCTTTCAGCCAGGATCCACCTGACATCAGCAATGATAATCCTTGGTGCCACAGTCTCTTCTAAACCCAGTCTGAACTTCTGGAAATTCTATTTCAATGTACTATTTTCACCTTTCTTGAATGATCTCCAGGAATATTTTTCTTGCATGCGCCTATTAGTGACACTGTTTGATACTTTCCACATTCTGTTGGATCACCTTTCTTGGGAATAGGAGCAAATATGAATCTCTTCCAATTAGTTGCCCAGGTCCTTAGGGCTCATGAATTACTAAATGTATATTTTGTTATTGTAAAAATTTTCTTAAGCTTATATACATTTTACGGTAAGGATTTAGAGTTAGATGAAATTTATTCATGTTGGTAGCCAAATCAAGACTGTGACCTTCAAATAAAAACTAATTAATGACAGCTTCAAGATTCTAAAGATATGCATACCATGTATAACCAAAGACAATGACACAGAACACAAACCTCTTAGTTCATTACAAAAAAATTCCATTAAACTATAAATTCCTATGAGTTGAATTATATTAAATTTCTTCAAAAGTAACACAACTGTAATTTGATAGCATGCTTTCATTTGCCCTCATTTACATAGAAGGGTATTTTTTTAAAAAATTATTTTAATAAAAGTTTACAGAAAACTTGGATTTCCATCCATTCATTGTTGCACATTTTCCTCCCCACCCCTCTCACCAGTTTGCTTTTCTCTTTAAAAGGATTTTTCATTGTTGCGCAAGGTCTTCCCTACCCCCACTCTTTGAAAGAGAAATTTGACAAAGTCAGCCAACCTCTTCCCTTCAACTCAATATATAACCAGTTTCCTACTTCCAGGAATGGGGCTGGGAGACTACACTGGGCCTCTTGTGGAGAAGCTGTCTCAGCCACAAGCGTCTTTCACAATTTTGGCTTGACCAAGTGCAACCAAATTGCTGGAAGAACTGTTAAACTAGCAACTTACCCAGCAGACCCCTTATAGACTCTGGAGAGCAGAACTCTCACCAGAGGCACCAACAGCAACACAGACACGATGAAGAAAAGAACAATGCAATCCCACTCACAAATTTTCCATATTTGTGTTACTTACACAGATTTTTCATACTTTTTGTAGAGCCAAGAAATCTTAAAGAAGATGTCTGGTTTGAGGAGGAGAGCTTGCCATGCATTAAAATACCCCTGGATTTTAACCACAACTGCATTTTCTGGAAGGGAAAGAAAAAAAAGAGTTTTGTGATTACACAAAATACGGACACAGGTACTGGTGATCCGAGCAGAGCTTTCCCTCCGATTCTCCTACATCCTAGAGTTCTAAGTGTCACATGTCTTCACTTCAGTAAAGGTGTTAGCTATATGAATGCCTTCAGATGATGTAATAGTAGAAGTTGAGTTAACATCTCTGTCAGCCACTTCACTTTGAGTTTGATTCACAGCCTTTTGTGGCTAGGTACCGCCAAGTTGGTTCTGACTTGTAAAGAATCCATGCACAGCAGACAGAGACACAGCCTAGTTGTTTCCATCCTCACAGTGGTTGCTATGTTTGAGTGCACTGCTGTAGCTAGCTACTACGTCAATTCAGCTGACTGAGGGGCTTCCTCTCTTTCCGAGTGAGATCCTTCTCCAGAACTAGGCAGTGTTTTGTTTTGTTCTGTTCTGTTATATATGGGGTCTCTGTGAGTGGGAATCATCTGAACAGCAACTAACAATAACAGCAATTAGAGGAGAAATGTACACCAGGTGAGGTGGGAATGGGATCCCTTTCTGAATGGAGATTAGGTGAGAGAGTGTGATTGCAAATTCTTGGAGTGAATGTGACCTCTTTTCCAAATGGCAATCAGATGAGATTTCCTGAACTCTTTTTTTAAAATTGTGATTTAAGTGAAAGTTTACAAAGGATATTATTGGTTTTCATTCAACCATTCATACGCACCTTGCTTTACAACATGAATGACAACACCTACTGTTTGAATCCGCTGGCTACTCTGAGGGAGAAGGATGGACAATCTTCTCTGGTGCATTAGCTGCCTCTGAAAACCCACTGGAGGGTCAGCGATGGGTCAGTTCAGACTCGATGGTACACAACAACAACTACAATATCATGCCCCTGTAATTATAATTTTATTTGATCCTTTTACCCTACTGCTTCCTGCCTTTAGGGCTTTTATCTTCAGGCAAAATCTGCTTTTTTTAATTTTTTTATTTTATTTATTCTCTATGGTGGTTTATTCTAAGAAGTGAGTGCCTGTCTGGTGTTATAGGTCCCCTCATAGGCCTGTCTATTGTTTGGTTGAAAATTGAGCCACAGGAGTGAATTTTGTTCCAGTTTGAAAAGGTACCTAAGGTCATACTCTTGGGAATCTGAAGGGGTCAGAATGGTCACTGGGGGTCAGAATCATTTTAAAAGCAATGGGTGTTGCTTTTTAATATCATGACTATTTCTAGCATTATTGTTATGACCATGACATCGATAGACCTAAACTTCTCATACCTGATGAAAGAATGTGTATTTATGTGTGCATCAAACAGTCTTCATCCCCCAAATAATAGCTGGAAATGGTTAAGTGTGTCAATATGATGGGTGGCAGGGTACACTAATGAGCAAATGAACGGATTACCTGTGTTTGGTTTCTATTCTGGAAACTTTCCTAGAGCAATCAGAAGAGACAATAACATTTTTGGAAATTTACCCTTCACAATGGAACAATAGAGGGTCACTAGATAAGACAAAGCGCAACTTTAGGGGTGATTTGCAAAAAGTGTTTGAACAAGGTCCATGTAAAAACCGCCTGTGTGTGGCTATCTGTAAGCCTTCTCAGTTGTTTCTTTGATAGAGGACAGGATGTCACACCCTGAGGATGAATTCAGTACCGTCCAGCGGGATCCTCAGAAACAGCGTGTTGGAGGTGTCCAGCATGATGCGCCGCATGAAGGTCAGCACGTCCACGTAGCCGGCTGCGTTGGTCACCTCCTCCAGCTTGTCCAGATGAGTTTTGATGGATTCGACACAAATTGCCACCATCTGCACCAGGCCAGGGCCGGACAAAGCTGAAAGGCACACACAGCAGACGGCAATGCCCATCAGGCCCAGGCACAATCACGTCATGTCAGCTCTTTATACTTGAAACGTAATCACCATTTCTAGTACAATAACGGGGTCAGAGAACTTACATTCCTTCTTATGCTTTTTTGTTATATTCTTCCAATTTTCTACATGTACCTGTCACTTTTAAAATTAGGTAAAACCCCCTCGCTCTCATTTTAAAGAGGTTTTTTTAATTAATTTTTTTTAAATGATCACTGGGTCTTAGTGATGGAGAATTCCACAGAGGGACAAGCAGTGGTCAGACTCCTGGAATGGGCATAAATTCTGTCTTAGCAACCACACAGGATGCATCTAAGTTCACTAGCGAGGTTGGCTGGAGAACAGACTACCAATGGTGCATGGTTAGACCTAAGATTCACCTAACCCTTGATTCCTTGACCAGCTTTCCAGGAACTTCCTTAAGTTAGCCCGTGCAGCTCTCCTCTAACAGCTTAATTTCTACCATGCCATAGTAAAAGGGGAAATTCCTGGAGAGGGAAGCTTGGGAAAGGTCTCTGCATTTCCCCTTGCATGTTGTGCTTCTTGGGTATAAACCACAACCTCTCTGTGACTTAATTTCCTCAACTGTAAAACTCATAGGCAGGACTGGATGGCACAGGTAGTCTTATCCAGTTCTAAAATTCTCTCATTTTCTTCGTGCTAAAACCTCTGAACGGCCAGGCAACAATTAAGCAGGCACATTGTTGAGCCACATTTAAATCAAACATGTGATTGGCATAAAAAAAGTCTTCATTGAAATGACCCCTAAGCAGAGCAACTGGTCTCATCTGTCTCTTCCTCCTGCCTGGGAAGGTGCTTTGTGCACCAACAGGAAGAACAGACTTTGTGGTGGTTAAGAAGCTAGGCTTGGGGATTGTATCCTTGGGTTATAAGGTTGGGGCCTTGGGCAAATGACTCAATTTCTTTATACTTTGGTTTCATGACCTGTAAAATGTAGGTAATAAGAGTATTTATGGCATTGTGGGGCAGCTGTGGGATAAAAATTATTAAGTGCTTAGAACAATGTTCTCAAGAGAGTAAACCCCCAAATCCATAGTCATCAAATCAAATCTGACCAATAGCAACCCTATAGATAGATCAGAACAGTCCTGTATGGTTTCCAAGGTTACAACTCTTTATAGTAGTAGATGGACTCATCTTTTCCCCACAGAGTGCCTGGTGGCTTTGAACCAAGAACACTTTGGATAGTAGTTGTGCTTTTTATTAGCCACTTTGCCACCAGGACTTCTTTATAACAGAGCACATGCAAAACGAATGTTAGCTATTCTCATTTCAGAACAGTGAAGCAGCAGAATTTAAAATATACTTTGAAAAACTACATTCGAAGACAAAAGAACAGAATGCAGCGAGGCACCTGCATACCTTTCATGAAGAAGGGGCGAATCACTTTCCAGAGGTCTGTATTGTTGTTAAATATGATGCCGTTTTCGTGCATGCCGATGCACTGCAGCCCGAGTTTGCTGCCGAATCTGGAGACGTAGTGATCGTGCTTCATGATGTGGAACATACTCGAGGACCTGAAGAGACAGAAAACTTGGGCCTCAACAGCCGCCTGGCTGAGGCCGCGTGATGACTGCTTATAGGAAGATGCTGCTGCTGCTGCTGCTGCTGGGTGTTTTCACGTTAATTCTTAGCTACAGCAACTCCCTGTGACAGAGAAGAACTGCTCTGTAGCGTTTTCTAGGCTGTCCTCTTGATGGGGGCAGACTGCCAGCTCTTTTTTCTATGTAGCTACTAGGTAAGGTCCAACTACCACCTTGCTGGTTATGCCGCCAGAGCTCCTTGTGACAAAGATGAAGGAAGCTGGAGAGATTCCCCGGGTTCACGCGCTCAGATGGGGAGTGCTTCTGTATGACCCTGATGCTCAAATGAGGTGAGAGGGGCTGCAATTACACTTAGCTCCCCCTCTCAAAGTGGGCACTTGCCTCCAAAAATTAATACTTTGCTATATGTAAGTGGGCACTTGGCTTCTAAAAGGCTAGCTTTGACTTCATGAAGCTGGTTGGTTGATGTCTGACAAAATAGCCTCTCATTGGACACAGCGGACAAAAAGAGCTTTGCTCTGGCTGAGCGGGTTAGAGTGTGGGCCGAGGATTAACCAGATTCTCACAGCATGATGTAATCCATAAAAACTCAAAACTCATAGCCTTTAAGTCAGAACTGACTCAGAGCCGACCCTCTACTGGGTTTCTGAGGCGGTAAATCACCAGGCAGAAGACTGCCCACCTATCTCCAGCAGTGCCACTGGTAAATTTCAACTCCAGAGAGAAGACATTTTTGGATTAGCAGTGCAACTCCCTGCGAGCTAGACCATAGACCTATTCAACATTAAAAATAAGACTTTGACATAATGACCAGTAAATAGAAACAGAATCATTACATAAATAAACTATTTACATAATCTTTATTGCAGAAAAATATATTCCTACTTTCAAATCAAAACAGTATCTATTAAGACAATGTTTTCTTGATTTGACTCCTGGCAAAATCTTTCAAATGATCTTAAATTTTGGATACATTTTCCCCTCAGCAACAAAACCAAAATTCCAGAGGCTCCTATTTGTATTCCAGAGAACTAATTCGACTGAAGAATGGCTCAAAATTTTGTCTTATTGAAAAAGTTATGCCATAGGAGAGATTGAAATTCTTATTAATAGATTTGAAAACTAGCTTTTTCCCTTTCCCCACCTTATTCTATAATTAAAGCAGGAAGTCAGTAATCTGTGTAATCTCTGTTCAGAAACTCATTATCTGAGAATAGTGGGTACTTAGAGAACAACCAGACAGAGAAGCTTTTTCTTTTCTTTTTCTTGGTTTGACTGTGGTGGTGTGTTGTAGTGCAAACAGAAAGGTTGCAGCTTTGCTGGAGAAGGAGGAGCAGACTCTGCCAATGTTTACCTCCTCGGAAACGTGGTGGAGAATTGTTGAGGTGGAATCCACTGAATGGCAGTGAGTTTGGTGGTTTGGGTGTTTGTTTTCAAAAACGTTAGGTGGTTCAACTGCTTAAAAACTGGGAAGTTGGTAGTTCAAATCCTCGCCACCACCCAGAAGAAATGAAAATCTGCTTCTGAAAGGTCACAGCTTGAAAACTCTATCAATAACATACCTGACATGTTCTACTCTACACACTTTTGGGTGAAGAATCGAGATTTGGCGGTAACTGTTTCTCAGTCAGTAAGACTCTTAAAGTTAGTGTCCACTAGGGGGCGCGAGAGGCTCAGTGTGGACCAGGGAGAAAATTGACAAAGCTCAAGTGTAATGTACTCAGAAACAAGAAAGATATCGCTGACCACAGGAAACAGTATTTAAAAAAATAAGGTGATCAATCAAAAGAAGGTGGAATTAATATCATAAGAGTAAATGGGGAAAGGGGGAAAGGTTGGTGAAGAACTAGGGCGCAGTGGACAGCTCATTTTGGCTGTGTGGGCAGACCTGTGACACCAGAATGCAAAGTGTTATTATCCTGACTGGGACACTGAGAATGTCTCAACACTGGGGAGAGACCAGATGGATCTCCAAACTCAGAAGCACCAGTGGGTTGTGCAAGTTGTTTGGTCACTGCTGTCATTAAGTCTCTTTTAATGTGATCAATGTCAAAAGGCATCTCAAAAGATAGTAAGCCTAATTTCTACTAAAAGTAGAAAGTAGCCAAGAAGCAAACATTTTTCGATGGTAAAAGAAAGGAACTCTCTAGTTCTGAGTTCAAACGACTCACACATCTATGGTCAGGTACAAATGCAATGTGTGCTGTTGCTGTTTTTAGGTGCCCTCAAGGCAACTATGACTCATCACGACCCTGTAAACAGAGATCTGAACGCAGCCCTATTCTGTGCCATCCTCACAATCATGGACATATTTGAACCCATTGCTGCAGTCACTGTGTCAGTCCACCTGGTTGAGGCTCTTCTGCTCTTTCACCAACCAAGCATGATGTGTCTCTCCAAGGAGCAATCTTTCATAGCAAGGTGCTAGAATACTAAAAACATCACCTTGCCAAAAAGGTGAACTGACTCACTGACAACTACCTCTCCAGCGAGTTTTCATAATCTGTTAATCACTTGGAAGGAGATTGTTCATCTTTCTTCCAGGAAGCAAACCACCAAACAGCCAATACTTGGGGTTGGCAGCACAACTCACACTTCATCAGCAGAACTTCTGTGCTGGGATGCAGTAAAAACAATGAATGGAATGATGGTACCAGATATTAAGAACACTTGGCTTATGCAAACCATTTCTGTGCCTCATTATTATGCTCCATCAATTTGAGCTTTTTCACTGCCCTTAGACCCTCTAATGTCCTCACTCAACTAAAATACGGGTCATTTCAAGAAGGGGGGGAGGAAAGTCTATAATAGAGAAATCTGACTGTAACTTTTCTAACCAAAGGAGACAATCTGGGACTTGTCTCCTGGTACAATGAAATAAGACACACTTAGAACCATAAAAACGTTTAGCTGATCTAACCTAGCTGCAAAGGCTTTCTTTTTCAGCTTGCAAGAAATGCAAGGAATAAAGAGAGAAACAAAATGAACCAGTAAGAGAAATTCAGAGGATGAGACCTCCTAAAATAATTCATCTGGTCTCTCCAAAGGCAAGTTTCCTAGAGAGAAAGAGTAGGGGGGTTGTTCTACCAACTTTTCTGTTCAATTCCAAGTTTTCTTAATGGAAATTCTGAAGATTTTACTGCTAATCATTAAAACACTCACTTTCAAGGATGTGGAAAAACCTAACTTTGTTAAATCTTGGCTGACACTCCACTTTGAGCTTGCACTCCAAGTAACTAAATGGAGAAAAGACATACATACATACCCCTGCCTGTGTTGACACACTCATGTACACACACTCACCTGTGCACACACAGATAAGCCACCTCTATCTCAACTCCAGTGGGCCTTGAGTGTAACTGGCAATTCTACTGTATCTGCCTGGCACTCTCACACTCTTCTTGATGACAGTTATACCCTGACTCCTCTTTCTTCATATGTTTTCTAGTTCATCCCTGCTTAGTCTCAGGTAAAGACTTTATTTCCTATTTTTCTGAGAATACAGAAGTAACTAGCAGAGAACTCTAACCTCCATGATTCATACCCATATAGTTAACCTGTTACTATGGAGGGAGCTCTGGTGGCCTAGTGGCAAGAAGCTGCACTGCTACCCTAAAGGCATGTAGTTCGAGGCCACCAGCTACCCTCTGGAGGGTCAGCTATGAGTTGGTTCTGCCTCAGTGGTACATAACAACAACAAAATTTATTCATTAACTACTAATATATGCCAGATATTGTTCTAGGCTCTGAGAACATAGCAATGAACAAATTAGCCAAAATCCCTACCTTAAGGGAACAGTATATTGTTAGTATGCTGCAGCCTTCAATATGGATAGAAGCTCAGTATCAAGAAAACAAAGATTTAAAAAAAAAAAAAAAGAAAACAAAGATTCTCACCACTGGGCAGATTGGCAGATCCATGATAGATGGTGAAGAGATTGAGATTGTTAACAGCTTTGGTTAGCTTGGCTCCGCAATCAACACTCTTGACACCAGCAACCAGGAATTAAAAGATGTATTGTGTTGGGAAATCTGCTGTCAGGGACCTCTCCAAAGTACTGAAGAGCAATGATGTCAATCTGAGACTAAGGTGTGACTGATACAGGATGGTTTTTACAATCACCTGCTATGCATCAGGGAGCCGGACAATAACTAGGGATGACAAAAGGAAAATTGATGCCTTTGAGCTATGGTGTTGAATATACCATGAACTGCTAAGAGAACAAACAGGTTCATCTGGAGAGGGTTTAACCAAGCTGCTCCTTGGAGGCAAGGATTCTAAAGCTTTGTCTGACATACTTTGGACATGTTGCAAGGTGGGACCAGTCCTTGGAGAGGGATGTCATGACTGGAAGAATGGAGGGACTGTGCAAGAGAGGAAGACCCTCAATGAGATGGATTGATTAAATGAGTAGGGTAACAGAGGCAGGTGTACCAGAGACAATAAGACTGGCACAGGATACAACAGGATTTAGGGCTGTTGTACATAGGGTCTCTATGAGTCGCAGGTGACGGGACAGCACATAACAACAACAATAGTAAATATATAACACATAAGTAGGATGACCAAATGCCCCAGATTGCCTAGCATTTAGAGGATTCTTGGAATCTTCAGCGTTAAAACTAGGAGAGTTTTGAGGAAACAAGCACCGCTGGTCATACTTATCATACAGATATTTGCTACACAGAAAACTGAAATAGGAAAGGGATTGAAAAGGGCCAGTAGCTCTGAGATAAGGGTATAGTCTTAAATAGGTGACTGAGGAAGATCTTACTGAGAAGATGACATTTGATAAAGACTTGAAGGAAGTGAATGAACCATGTATAGATTTGGAGGAAGACTGCAGGTAGAGCAGCAAGTGCAACGGCCCTGAGATAGGATGCTGTCTGGAATATAAAGGATAGCAACGTGGCTGAGTGGAAGAATAATGGAGATGAGACCAGAGAGGAAGCAGTGTGCGATATCATGTTGTCTTTTGCAGGACATGGTAACAATTTGGCTTTTACCCTACATGAGATGGGAAACCATGAAAGAATTCTGAAGAGAAGAGTAACATATTTGACTCACCTATGTTTCAGAGGCAGAGGGACCAGTTGGAAAATTGGTGCAATAATCCAGGTATCAGGTAATAGTGACTTGTCCAGGTGAGAGTGGTAGAGATTAGGTGATGAGGCAAAGTTCTAGGTATATTTTGAATACCAAGCCAATAGGACTTAATGACAGATTGGATGTTGAGTGTAAGAGAAACAGCTTGATTCCACAGTCTATTCTTTGAACACCTGGAGGATGGGATCATAACCTGAGATTGGTGGGGCAGATTTGGATGACGTAGAAAATCAGGTCTCCACCTAATGTGTCTGAGACTTGATATATCCATGAGGCATCTGAGCAGAATGTTGAGTAAGGAAGTCTGGATCAGTGTAAAGTGGTCAGAAGCTAGCAAAGAAGCCTGAGAAAGAACAGCCAGAGAAGGGGAAGCCAGATGACTGTAGTGGGCTGGAAGCAAGCTGGAGAATGCCTGTCAGGAGGTGAGACGTGTCCACATCCAACATCACACACTACTTCCGGCCAAGTGAATGAGCATTGCCCTCAGCAACAGGGTTATGAAGGGTGATCTTGACAAGAGTCTCTTCAGTGGAGTAGTGAGAGAAAAACCCCAAAGGGGGTAGAGAATGAGGGGATGAAGGTCAGAGGAAGAAAATGTAGACAGCTCTTCTGAGGTGTTCGCTATAAAGGAAGAGGAGAAATGAAACAATGGCTAGAGAAAGGTGAAAGATCAGAAGATATTGTTTAATACAGTAGAGGAAATGACACCATATTTTTGATCATGGAAATAGACAATGCTGAAGGCAGGTTATTGATGGAGAAGGAAGAAGGCAGTGTTCAAGATGATAAGTAAAATTCCATCCATAATAACAGGTTATTGTTCTTGTGTACTGTTGAGTCGGAACCATCTGATCCTCTGGTGGGTTCTCAGAGGCAGTTGATTGCATGAGAGGAGATTACCCATCTTTCTCCCAAGGAGCAGCTGGTGGATTTAAACCATGTGCTTCCGGATTGTGGCACAACTTCTTGCCACTAGGCCACCAGAGCTCCCTAGGGAACCATTAATGACTACTATAAATTGGGATCATCCAGTGCTAAATGGGAGTTGAAGTAAGTAGATGTTGTTCCTAAACAACATGCCTCTGGAAACTCTATGAACTTTGAGAAATGTTGATAGTCATAGAAAGCCTTCAGGCCTTTTGTTCATAGAGTCAATACGAGTTGCGCTCGACTCAATGGCAGTCAACAACAACAGTGCTAAACAGATTGTAAACTCTCAATAAAGGTATATTGAAAGAATCAACTTTTAAAAATCCCCTGTAAATGAACATACGATCAAACCATGCACAAATGTAACCCAAATTAGCATGTGTTGCTAGCAGATATGTTAGTATCACCCTAATTAGAATGTTAACTTTCTGGATCTACCCTTATGGATGCTACCAAAACTCCCTTTCTTGTATTTATGGTACATACTGATACACATAACATATAGTCTCGTACAATAAGACCTTTCTCTCTCATTACTGTCAATTTGGAATAATCTCATAAGCTGACCCTCAATTGGGTTTGTGAAGCTCTAAATCACATAGGCTCATCTTTACTCATCTTTCTCCCTCAGAGGGATTTGAACCACCAGAGAGACATGCCCTATGGGTTAGCAGCACAACATTCTATAGACTATGCCACCAGAGTTCCCACAACGTGTGTGGAGTCTCGGCTCATGAGTCTAGGCTATCGCTCAGCCATAGTGTTGCCATGTACCTGTGTGGGAGAGTTATGTGGACTCAATTAGGCATAACCAGATGGTCCATGCTCAGGAGCTGGTATTATAGGCCATGGAAACCCTGCCTGGCCCAGGCTGGCCTGCTCATGCTGCAAACAGCTGCCCTCTCCAGCTGCTCAGAAGACCCCCTGGAGCACTCATGCCCGACGTCTCCTTTTGAAGCCCTGCAGACACCATTTCAGGACCACCCTAGGTCAGAAAGACCCTGAGAAGTTGGACTATAATTTCTGCACAGCTGGAATGGTTATAGTCCTCAAACTTTACAAGAGAGGGGGGAAATCTTGCAAACTATTCAAAGAAAAAGAAAAAGCTTTCTGAAGTCCAATGGGGTCTTTTCAAGAGGTACGGGGTGTTCTGGAAGGAACTTGAAGAGTCAGCCAGGGAAGGAGATTGGGACAAACATGTCCTATTAGCTCGGGGATCAGCCTTTAACAACAAAATTGAGCGGCTCTGAAGCAATTAAAGAGAACACAAAGACTCATACGAGAGAAAAGCCTGGGAGGACAGGCTGAGAAGGGAGCTGGTGAGCTGGGGGAGGGCTGTGCGGCTGCCTCCCCATCCCCAGGCTCAGCCAGCATCTGACCAGATCAGGCTGCCATGGTCACTTTCCTAATGAACACAGCAGAGTGACCTGAAGCTACCCCTTACTGAATCAAGGATCATACCGGAGGGCTTGACTTAAATTCCTTACCAATCTTTCTGGTGAAGTCCTGAAGATACATTTCTGCTCCAGTACTCTGATCCTTTCTCCAATTCTTTACCCCAAAGCTAGTTTAAAACTTACCAGCACAAGGGGGTACAGTGGTTAGGGCGTTCAGCTACTAACTGAAAGGTCGGTGGTTCCAACCCACAAGTTGCTCCATGAAAGATGTGTCAGGCTGCTTTCATAGAGGTCACTGCATTGGAAACTCAGTGGGGTAGTTGAACTCTGTCCTGTGAGGTTATTGTGATTTGGAGTAATTCGATGGCAAGGGGAGTATCTGATCAAGACTCAAGAGTAAAGTGATGAGACGAAAACACTCCAGTCGTGCTTAGCTGCTTCCCTTAACCCCAAGGGAAGGGTCTCCTGTACCAGAGTCCTGTATCTCCTCTCCTTTCTTCTGTCTAGACCTTCCTCCTCTGTCAACCTCACTGCTTGATGGATCACTGGGGAGCTTCAGCTGCTCCTGCTGCCTGGCTCCCACCACCAGAGACGCCGAGATTTTAAGCTGAATGTCTAGGGGTGCAGCCTGGACATTGAGAGTCTTAAAAGGTGTCCAGCTATGGTAAGAATCACTGCTGTAGATAGACCTTGAGTAGCTGGTGCATCTCCTTTTGCATAAATAACCTGCATATTAGCTCACCTATCTGCTGATAGAAAGCAAGAGTCCCTGGGGGCGCAGTGGGCTAAATGTTGAACTATTAACTGAAAGGTTGGAGGTTGGAAACTATCAAGTGCTGCCATCAAGATTAGCAGTCTTGGAAACTGTATGAGGCAGTTCTGCTCTGTCTATAGGGTCATCATGACTTAGAGCTGACCCAGCAGCAGTGAGTATAAGGCGACTTGCTGGGGAAAGGCAGGAGACATGTTGCAAACTCCGCAGGCAAATGCCATCGGTTCTAGGATATTTTTTTTGAGACTTTGATAGCTACTTAATAGGTGACTAAAGTATTGACTCTTTCAGCGAGAACAAATTAAGATCATATCAAATTCTCTTAAATCTGATTAAGCAGAGCTCAATAGACCAGAAAATGTAAAACCAAAGAGTAATCATGGCTTAGTGATAACAGCAGTGGTTCCCATATTTGAGTGTGTGTTAGAACCGCCTAGAGAGCTTGTTAGAACGCAGACTCACTGAGTCCACCTCAGAGCATGGTATCAAGTGGGCCCCAAGAATATGCATTTGTTTGTGCATGGCCACCTAAGATGCAACTAATGACATCTCTTCTTCAGGGACAAAGAGTGGAGAATAATCAGAAACCTAAGGCAAGTATTAGTTAAATGACTAATTAATTAGTCATTAATGGATTAGTTAAGGACCACCTAAACACAGCTTCCACCATCCAGAGACCAGAAGAACTAGATGGTACCTGCAAACCAGCAGCAACTGCTCTGGTTAGGATCTCAACAGGAAGTCATGGATGGAGAGAGAGGAAGAAAAATGAGAACAAAATTCAAAAACATGGAAAAGTCTAGACTTACTGGTCTGCTAGAGACTAGTGGACCCCCTGATACTGTGATCCTTCAGATTTAGAACAGAATTTAGCCTCAGGAATCAGCATTCAGCCAAACAATAAATAGACCTAGAGAATGAACAGTAACACCCCAGGAGTAAGTGCTCCTCAACACACTCAATCACAAAAAGACTCAAAGGGCAACATTTACTACCCAAAATCAAAGCTCAGAGAACAGAAAGGGACAAGAAAGAAGGATAAATGGATGTGAGAAAGCCAGGGACGATAGGAGAAAAGTGCTGATATAAATAAGGAGAGTGCAACAAATGTCAAGAAATAAAATTTGTATAAATTGTGGGGGAAAACCTCTCATACACTCTGTTACATTTTCACCCAAGCTATAAACTGTGCATTTCAACAAATTCTCAGGAGATGTTGGCACTTCTGGTTCCGGGACCACATTTTGAGACTTCCATGTCAGCCATCCACAGTAATATCTAATGAAGTGACATTGCCACCTTGAAGCCATGTTCACGCTTCCTCCTACCATCATGGTCTGCCGTAGTAACTACTCTGAGAAGTGGCACACCATCAAAGAAAAAGAGAAAAGAAATCTAGGCACTAATCAAACTATTTGTTATCTCCAAAATACAATTCCTGGACATTGTGAAGTATTTGGAGGTACCAGTTTTCCTCATATTTTAAAAGTTTGAGCTATGCCCATTCACTTTCACAACAGCCCTACATTGCCACTCCCACTAAGTCCATTCTGACTGATAGTGGCCTTCCTTCCATTCAGCCTTCAAGGCCAAGAGTCTTCATGGAAGAAAACTGCAGCTCTTTCTCTAGTGGAGCAAGCGTGACTTGCCAACATTTCAGATAACATCCTACCACATTAAGCACTGATCCTGTTTTCACCAACCAATAGAAATCTGAAGAGAAGTTTTGCTTTTATGGAGAAGGTAGAAAGAAAAACTAGTGTTCTGAATTTGTTCTGCAGCAAACTGTCAAAAGAACAGCGTGCTGCGCTCTAGATGGCCAGGGCGACATTGCTGAGCTCTTTCACTCAACATCTCCGCATCAAGTTGCCAGAGCTTTGAACTGTGTCTGTGAAGACTATATATAAGTGCTGTTGTAGGCTTGGGTATTTCTTTGTATGATTTGGTAGGTTATTTTTGGTATCTCTTGTCAGATGGGAAGATTCAAAATTCATAAGTAAATGATTGGTAATTGCTTTTTTCTGTATGCTATTCCAGTTTATGAAATATTTCCTAAATATTCACTATATATTTATATTATTTATTATATT
>NW_006399914.1:7041299-7053235 GCF_000299155.1 Elephantulus edwardii
TTTTTTTTTAAAGTCTTTAAAAGAGAATGTTGGCAGATCATTTGCTAAAGTGAAAAAAAGTTATTAGCCTATGGTTATGTCCGATTGAATCAGAACCAATTTTACAAGTGGCCCTGCAGTGGGTTTTCAGAGGCTGTAAATCTCGTGGGAGGAGACTGCACGTCTTTCTCCCATTGAGCACTTAGTGGTTTCAAATCACCTGCCTTGAGTTGGCAATCAGCTCCTTATCATTAGGTCACCAGAGCGCCCTTCTTAGCTGTTAGTCCGGAGAGCTGTATATTCTCTTTTAAGTGTTCCATTTTCTGTGACCAATCCATCAGAGCACTAGTTTGTCACAAAACTGGCTCCTCACAGGCACATGATATGCGTGAGGTCATCCCTAAAGTGGGTTCACTCTGCTACACTGTCCTGGAAATAAGAACAGTGCAGAGAAGGGAAAGACTTTCCTTCCCTTTTTTTTTTTCTTTTTAAAGGTGACATTTTTTTTTGTCCCTGGTTTCTTTAGGATCTCTCCATGGGCTCAGTGGTACACACCATGAACATGGCCACAGTGGGTGATACTTCTACTGTGTACGCACCCAGAGGTGCCGGGCAGCCTGGCCTTAAAAATACATTAACAGTTTAACACGGTCAGATTTCTTTGTCTCAGTTTTTCCCTAAAAATGCTTTATTTGTAGAAATAAGACTAAAATCTTAGGAAATCAGGAAAAACGACGAGGTCCTCCAGGCAGCTCAGAGAGACTCTACGCAATTTTTCAAGCCTAATTTGTCTCTCTGCTCTACCAACCAAACCCACTGCCAGAGTCAATGCAACTCATAGCCACCCTCTGGTGGGTGTCTGAGGCTGCACATCTTTATGGGATGAGATAGTCCACCTTCTTCCAGCAGAGCAGCTGCTAGATTCGAACCACCAGACTTATGGTTTGCATACATTAAACACCATGCCACCAAGGATCCTTTTTTTTTTTTTTTGGCTATAGTGTTCAGTTTTTGCCTGGAAATGGTTTACCTTCATTTCAGTTATTTAAAACACAGTCTTAGAAACTACATCAGGATATCAAAATAAGTTTGGCTTTTACAATAGAATAAAATTCCAAACTCAACTTGAAATCTTATCTCTCAGATGACGAACAGACTCACTTGCTGATGATGAGTGTCTCCTCGCCGCTTATCCAAACTCGCATGAATTCTCCATACATCCTGTTGTAGTAGTTGCAGGCATTGCCGATCCCCATCCACAGGAATCTGCCATGGGAAATGAGGGGGCCGAGTCCCATGCAGTAACCCGGACCTAGGAAACCAGCGTATTCAGTCATCAACATAAAAAATGGAAATCTAATTTTTGTAGTAATTGTCTCTCTTCTTTTAGATTTACATAGTCTTTTACATATTTAGATGTGTAGTCATGAAACACTAAGAAGAGGAAAATGAGATAAAGTAACTTTAGCATGAGACTCTTCACCCCTCAGTGACTGGAAACTGGTCCACTGTGGTCTCTATCACCTCAGCCTGAGGGGGGTGCAGGGGGCTATGTCTGTTACTTGCCTGCCATGCTAAATGACACCAGTGAGTTTCAGATACAAGCCAGCCATCTGTGTGGTAACAGGTATGGAAACCAAAAAAGTGACAAGCCTGTGTATCTGCTTGGCTGCTTGGCTTGGCCTGAAAATTTCTGGTTTTGATAGGATGGTTGGGCTAGAACTGGACAGTTGTTTTCATGGGCTCCTTCCTCACACTCTTTTCTTTGTCTTACTGCAGAAGGACTCAATTTAAGAGAAGAATCTTAAGCTAGTTTCCATTAGGCAAAGAAAGCAGTAGGAACAGGGGAGTGGGCAATGAGTGTAGTTAGTCGATTTTATAAAAATTTCCATTAATTCACTGTTGTACTTTTCTTCCCTCCCAACCCTCCCCCCTAGTACACTACCCTCTTGGAAAAGTAAAAGAAAAATTCTTTCATTC
Source organism: Elephantulus edwardii (assembly GCF_000299155.1). NCBI lineage: Eukaryota > Metazoa > Chordata > Mammalia > Macroscelidea > Macroscelididae > Elephantulus > Elephantulus edwardii. The sequence goes on from NW_006399914.1 coordinate 7,043,259, forward strand.
TTTTACAATCCCTCCCCCCAGGTTCACTCCACTATACAACCTTCACTCTAGACTCCTGTCATGAGAAAAATACCTAATAATTTCCCCTCTTAAACAGTTTTCTTCCTCATCTGTTTCAATGCAGTATACATTATTGAACCGATCCTTCTCAGTCGTTTCCCAACCCTGAGGTCAGTCCTGCTTTACAACAGTGGCACCATGCAGTATTTGTCCTTTTGTGACCGAGATATTTCACTCAGAATAATGTCCTCCAAGGTCACCCATTTTTAATAATATTACATGAGTTCCCTGTTTTTCAATGCAGCACAGTATTCCATTGTGTGAATATACCACAGCTTCTCTATCCATTCATTTGTTGATGGGCCCTTAGGTTGTTTCCAACTCCTTGCTATTGTGAACAAAGCCGCGATAAACACGGATGTGCATATATCTGCTTGGATGTCAGTTATGGTCTCTTGGGGTATATTTCCAGTAGTGGAATTGCTAGGTCTAATGGTATCTCTATTTGCAACTTTTTGAGAAAGCGCCATACTGCCTTCCACAGTGGTTGCACCATTTTACACTCCCACCAACAGCAGGATATAAGGAATAAGAGTTCCAGTTAAGTAGGGAAACAACAGCCTTTTTAAACAAAGGGACAAAGGATATTGGCAAAATTGGAAAAGTATGTGCAAAAGACTCAGGCATGATTCACACCTCACTCCATATACAAAAACCAACTCAAGGTGGATCATGGACCTAGGACTAAAACCAAGGACTATAATCTTCATTAAAGAAAAGCTTGGAAGAACGCTTGAAGTCCTAATCCACAACATAAACAGTCTTCCAAGTATCCTGAAAAACCTACAACCAGGAGGAGATAAAACAGATGAATGGGATCTTCAAAGAATCAAATCCCTATGCACATCCAAAAACTTCTCCACCAGGGTAAAAAGGGAAGCCACAGACTGGGAAAAAGTATTTGGTAATGACATGTCAGATAAGGGACTTATATCTAGAATTTATAAAATACTTGAGCACCACAACAAGATAAAGGTAAATAATCCAATAAAAAATGGGCACAGGATATGAACAGACCCTTCACCGAAGAAGACATTCAGATGGCTAACAAGCACATGAAGAAATGTTCAAAATCCCTAGCTCTAAGAGACATGCAAATCAAAACAACTATGAGATATCATCTCACCAAGGTCAGAATTGCAAAATTTGACAGAACAGCAAGCAACACATGCTGGCGAGGTTGTGTAGAAAATAAAGTAGATTTTGAACCCAGGGATCTGTTTAGTCAGGAGCAGTGGCCAAACACTTGGAACTTCGCTTATGTAGATAATGCAGAATGTCAAAGAGTATGAAGCCAGGAAGTCACCGGGGAACATAGAACTGGTCTTTCTGTTAAATGGTATTGATCTTGTTAGATGCCATTGAATCACTCCAACCCACAGTGACCCCATGTACACGAGAATGAAACTGCTCCAGCCTCACAATCCCTGCTGTGCTCAAGCTTATTGGAGTCACTGTGTCATTCCATCTTCAGGGTCTTCTTCTCTTTCACTAACTTGCCACCTTTTCTAAGCATCGTCTCCTTTTCTCCTTTTGCAAGGACTGGCCCCTCCTAGGGCATGATGTTTTGGTGTTTATATATATATATATATATATACACACACACACACATACCCACACCCCTTACTGATCAAGGGGGAAAAAACCCATGAAACAGACACAATCTCAACTGCATTAATCAGTTATTACAAAGTTAAACATAAGACATTTTTTGATGTTGGACCACATGTCCAAAGTATGTGAGATAAAGCCTCACAATCTTTGCTTTTAAGGAACACCCTGACTGCTTTTATAGGAGAAAATAACTCTGGTGGTTTGATTGTACTGATGGTGGTGGAAAGTTAGATGAAAAATTTCTGGGACGATTTTAGGAGTTGCATTGTGAAGTAGATCTAAATCTTTTCCCTGTGATTGCATCTTGTCAGTGAAACCGTTATGAAGCCAGAACGTGCACAGCTAGTTGTGTGAGGCAGCAGCGTCACTCCCTAGGGGAGGGCTGCCTTGTTATAATCTAGCTCTCTTAAGCTTTTGCAGAATAATCTAAATTAGACATTTAGAACAAAAGCCAGCAAAAAAACCCAAACAAACCCCATTTGATATTTAACTTTGTAATAACTGATTAATACAGTTGAGATTTTGTCTGCTTCACGGGGTTCACGCCCCTCCCCCCCTTGAACAATAAGGGTTTTATTTGTATATGAACCAAAACATCATCAAACTGTTATCAATCTGAGGATTGTTCTGGTACTATAATATTTCAAAATAGATAACTGATTTTACATTAAAATTTCATTATGTTCTTAAAAGAGAAACAAGCATATGTGCTCAAATATATGTTGCCTTCAAGTGCCATTGCTAATGCTGACCTCCAGTCACCCAAAATATTCACCAAGACAAAACATTTTACCAGGTTGGCAATTTAAAGAGGCTCAATAAACGTTTCCTGAGTGTCTTTCTTTTCTTTTTCAATTTAAGGCTGCTTGGAAATAGACTGCTTAACAAAGATGTACTGTTTAATATGCCAATTGTATCAGAAACAAAGACATACAAAGGAAATGCTTCACTTTACATCTAAAAAAATTAGTGCCATGTAGAAAGTCCAAGTATTTGAGTATTAAAGTATGGAAGCAGAGAGCTTTAACTACTGAGAAAGGGGGCAGGCTGTTATGAACAATATGCTTAGTTTGAGAATCTGACCATGCTAGCCAGAAAAGAATGATAGTTTTGGATCTTAGCGGTCAATTGTATGTCAATTTCAGATTAGTCTATACGGAATTGTGCTGCTGACTCCAAGATTGTGCCTTTCTGGGTGTTCAAATCTACCAGCAGCTCTAAGAAAGAAAGATGTGCAATCTCTTCTCATGTGATTAACAGCCTTGAAAACTCACTGGAGGTTCAACTATGAGTCGGTTCCGACTAACACCAATACGTTTGAGTTTGAACAAACATTAACTGATATCATACTTGATATAAACCAAAACCCAACCCACTGCCATTGGTTTTCTGACGCTGTAAATCTTTTTGGGAGGAGACACCCATCTTTCTCCCAATAATCCCTAATTGGGGACTGGAGATGGTATAATTTGCACTCCATTAGAGTCTCAGGGGAAGAAAGAAGGAGGTTAGGTGGGGGGAAAATTACAAAGCCAAATCATTATAGCACAGTGTGTTCTCGTCATTTATATATGTATCTTATACCTTGACTGGGGAGAAAACTGCTCTAACAAGGAAGAAAATTGAAAGAATGTATAGGAGACATTGTGATTGTATCCTCACTAAACTGTGTCCTACTTATCTAGAGGAATGCTTATTTAAGTATTCAGGGACTGCGGAAATCTCTTTCACACACAAAGAGGAGTAATACTTTGCTGGTTTGTTTTTTGGTGTGTGTGTGTGTGTGCACGCAAAGATCTTAAAGTCAACAGCTGACATCAGTAGTCATAATTCAGAAACTATTGCATTTAACTCCTAAGTATATATCATAGAGAAATCCAAGCACACATTCACCAAAAGACATGCACATAAATGTTCACAGCAGCCCTGTTCACAGAAGTCTCACTGGCGACAACCCAAATGCTCTTAAGCAGAACTGATGAAGAAACCAAGAGGTGTTCATGTAATTGACTATATGAGAATGAAATTGAAGGAACTATAACAGTATGCCACAATACAGATGAATCTGACCTATACACTAGTGGCCAAAAGTTGTATGAGAGATTAATGTGTGATTGGATTAATAAAATATTAATCATCAAAATTATTTAATAAAATCTTTAATCAGGCAAAGTTAAAATGTATTGTTTGGAGAAGCAAACTTTTCAAAAAATAAGGAAGTGCTTGCCACAAAATCCAGGAAAGAGTTTGCCTGTGGGGGTAAGGTAAGGGGTGTAATTAAGAACAAAATAAGCTAAAAGTTCTGTATTAGGTTGAGTAGAAATGCAGCTTAAAATACAGGCAATTTGGGGGAATTTTTTAAACTTCAGACACAAGATATTTTGTTCCAATCTCTCATATTCCTAGCACTCTGTAGTGATGATAGTAACAATAATTAAAAAGAAAAAGAACAATAATAATTAAAATTGTAGTACCTATGCTCTTGAAAGAAATCCATACTAGGTGTTTTATAGGATTTGAAACAGCTATCTTTCCAGGAGGACTTGTCATTAAAAATGAAAGAAATAGTCACAAGTGATTATTTGACGATCCCAGCATACCTGTTCTATCCTGCTGTACTTTTTGATTAATCAACACACCTTGAAGATTCTATCAAGGCTTGATGTTACAGGGGAACAGTAGGGATCTACATTCTCTCCTGCTTGCCTAATCATTATGGCAACACCATCATCACCAAATCTCCCAGGAAGGAAAGAAGATGAAAAGTAAGGGAAAGAAAAGGGATGCATACAAGAAAGGAGAGAGCAAGGATGACACGAAATACAAGGGAGAAGTAGACTACAGCAGGCATCCCTGAGATGTTTTCATCTTCAGAGAAAAATGAATTAACAAGAAATGCCAGGATTAACTTTCACCTTGCTCCACGCTACTTCAAGGTTGCCGTAAAGGATATTTAAGCTCTGTCAACTTTACCATAATGAAGTACAGCCCAAGAGCCATCTCGTAACTTATTTTTAAAAAGATATTTTAACTCAGAATATATAGATAATAAGAACAAAAGGGTTTGTGTTTTTTTTTTAACCCGTGTCCTCATTTGCCAACATGGTGTGATCTTTACAGATGTCCCCGAGTTGCCTTTTTGTCTTTGTGTACAGTTTTCTTTACACCCACTAACCAAGTAATGACTTGATACAGAAATAAGTGATTTGTTTACCTGGGATTGAGGATGAGCCTTCATGATTCCAAATCAGGAGAAGAAAGCCAGTGAGCAGCAGGATTGGCATGGTGATGACAGGCACGGTCTCGGGCACCACGCTGGTGATGTTATAGTGCATCGGGTTTAGCATTTCCAAAATCATCTTGCTTTCCTTGACTTCAAGGGAAACAACTTAAAGTCCTGTGGAAATCAAAGGATAGGCAAAATGAGAGAAGCCCACACAAGGTTTATCTATGAGTTCTCCTTTCAAAGATAGCACCCAGCAGGACTCTGTTTTGTTTTATAATGTGTCCTGACATTCAGACATGACAAATTTGTGGCTACAAGTCAAAGCAAACAAACCCAAGGGAGGTCTTTTGGCCTGAGATACATAGCATTTCTGGCCTTGGTAGAGGGTCAGGTCCATTCAGACGTTTGGTCTGATAGAGCTTTATCAGGTTGCCCTTGAGTGGGTAGAGTGACGTGCATTCCCAACCCAGAGCCACATTTCTTACCAAGATACAAGAAAAGGAAGCCCATTCCAGTGGTAGAAGAATTCCAAAACGTATCAGCAGGTTTTAGTTAGGTAATCTTCTTCCTTGGTAGCCAAATCAATAGTAATTAAAAAAAAAAATCAATCCTCAAACCCTTTTCCTTGCTCTGAACTCCTTCCCCCAAAACAGTAAGCATCTAACAAAAACAGATATCTTGGATGTTATTAAGGGATTTCTAGCCCCCCATTACGCTGCCTGAGGAATTTAGCGTGACTCAGGACAGTCTTTTTCTCTTTGTCTTAATGAGGATCTAAAAATCTCTTGAACCACAGACTAGGTTCAGCATGTCTGTGAAGAAGAAAAGACAGGAAGAGTACAATGCTGCCAGCAGTACGCTCAGGTGTTACTCAGCTGCCTCGGTGCCAACAGTGGATAAAATTCCTGAGCCGGGCAATCAGTTTTCAGTTTGATCTGCTGGCTTTGCTGCTGTGGGATTCAACAGCATTACTCACAAGTCTCTCTTTTCAGGCAGTCTTTTTAGTTCTTATACCTCATTAAAAGAGTCTTAGCAATGGTGACTTGAAGAGGGGTACTTGTGTGCTGGAAAAAGCCCAGTTGACCCTCTACTCATAATGATTCCATCTTGGTTTGGAAGTTCCCACTGAAACCTGACAGAGATGATGGCCATCCATAAAGAGCACAGGTTAGGTTTGAACCCAGATATCTCACACAGATGGCAAGAATTCTACCATTGAGCCACCAAGGAAAAGATCACCATTAAGTATGTTTTTTGTCAAAAGGTGTGCCATAAGATTTTTCTTCCCTTACAATTTCAGCTTGCTTCACACGCTTGGCACCGACAGTCAGGAAATCAAAAGAGGAATTGCACTGGGAAAGTCAGCTGTCAGGGACCTCTCCAGAGTGCTAAAGAACAAGAGTGTCAGTCTAGAGATTAAAGTGTGTCTGATCCAGGCCATGGGCTTTACAATTGCTTGCTATGCATCAGATAGCTGGATAATGACTAAGGATGACAGAAGAAGAATCTATGCCTTTGAACTGTGGTGCTGGAAAAGAGTATTGAACATATCATGGCTCAGATGAACTTTATAATTTTTGGCTTTACTTCCAGGTCTCTGATCCACCTTGATCTGATTTTTGTGGAGGGTGTGAGATGTGGATCCTGTGTCAGTTTTCTGCAGGTAGCTGTCCAGTTTGGAGGCAAGGATTTTGACGCTTAATCCAACATACTTTGAGCATATTGCCAGGAAAGACTGATCCTTGGAAAGGGACATTCATGCTTGGAAGAATGAAGGGAAAGCACTAGAGAGGAACACAGATTGACACAGTAACTGGGGTAATGGGGGTATGTGAGTCATAGACAGTGAGCTTGGCTCATAACAGAACAGGGTTAGAGCTATAGTGTATAGGGTCACTATGAGTCAGTCACAAGAGATTCGACGGCACATAACAACTCCAAAAAACCATAACTGCCACCCAAGCAGGTATATGCACATCCATGTTTATCACAGCTTTGTTCGCAATAGCAAAGAGTTGGAAACAACCTAAGTGCCCATCAACAAATGAATGGATAGAGAAGCTGTGGTATAGTCACACAATGGAATACTACACTGCATTGAAAAACAAGGAACTCATGAAATATTATACAAAATGGGTGACCTTGGAGGACATTATGCTGAGTGAAAAATCTCAGTCACAGAAGGACAGATACTGCATAGTGTCACTGTTGTAAAACAGGACTGATGTCAGGGTTGAGGGGAGACTGAGAAAGAGGGGATAAATAATGTACACTGCATTGAAACAGAAGAGGAAGAGAGCTGTTTAAAAGGGATATATGATTAGGTATTACTGTCATGAAAGGAGTCCAGAACAAAGGCTGCATAGTGGAGTGGACTTGGGGGAGAGGGATTGTATAAGAATGAAAAGTGTTTTCTTTTACTTTTCAAAGAGAAGAGCCAACTGGGGGGAAGTGTGGGCAGGGAGAAAAGTGCAACAATGAATGAGTGGAAATCCAAAGTCTCTGTAAATTTTCATTAAAATTAATAATAAAAAAGTACACACTCAAACAAGAATTTCAAGTAGAGTAAAAAATTTAATGTAAATAAAATAATAACATATATATTTTTTTTTTTAAAGTCTTGGACTGAGAAAGGACATAAAACAGAAAAGGCATAAACTGTAAAGTTAAAACCATAGCTAGTTTGGTGCATAACAAAATGTACAAATTTATAATACCATAAATAAAATTAAAGGCCAAGTTAAAAAAACACAAAAAATCCAAAAAAAGAATACCTTGGATTTGTAGAAACTACAACAGCTTTGAAACAAGACTTTGCTTGGGTTTTATTTACCTATTATTTAGCCATAAAAGTGTAGAGTTTTGGCCAAGGTTTTTAACTGAATTCCAGCATCCCTATGAATTCCTAAAAACTAGACAAAATGGCTCATTGGGTTATATGCCACAAATGTTGATAAGACTCTTAAAGAGCATGTGATTATATTTCTGTGATAATGGCTAAACACCTAATCAGAAGCTACTGACTACAGACATATTTCACAATACAGTTTAATTCATTCACCTGCTCTAGTTCTCAATGGGAGGAGTCACCAGATAACTTCCAGCAAGAGCTCTTCCAGAATAGAGGTTTTAGTGGACAGGAAGAATGAGTAGTTCGGGGAAAGTGGACACAATCAGACATAAACACAAAATGGATAGAAATATAAAACAGAGGGTCTGTTCCCCGGTCCATGCACGTATCCCCCCTTCCCCCAACTCTGCCTCTCGTAGGGTAAAAGTGTGTCTAATGCAACATTGGTGGACGATTTATCAACAATCTGCGTTATGCGGATGACACAACCCTGCTTGCTGAAACTGAAGAGGACCTGAAGCGCCTGCTGCAGAGTGTCAAGGACTGCAGCCTACAATATGGATTGAGGTTCAGTGTCAAGAAGACAAAGATTCTCACCACTGGACCAATTGGCAGCATCAGCATGGATGGTGAAGAGATTGAGATTGTACACAGCTTTAGTTTGCTTGGCTCCGTAGTCAACAGTCTTGGCACCAGCAGCCAGGAAATTAAAAGGCGCATTGCAATGGGAAAGTCTGCTGTTAGGGACCTCTCCAAAGTGCTGAAGAGCAATGGTGTCTCTTTGGAGACTAAGGTGCATTTGATACAGGCCATGGTCTTTGCAATCACCTGTTATGCATCAGAGAGTTGGACAATGACCAAGGAGGATAGAAGGAAAATTGATGTCTTTGAGCTGTGGTGCTGGAGAAGAGTATTGAGAATACCATGGACTGCTAGGAAAACAAACAGATTTGTCCTGGAAAGGGTTAAACTGAGTGGCTCCTTGGAGGCAAGGATTCTGAGGCTCCGTCTAACATACTTTGGTCATGTTGTGAGGAGAGACCGGTCCTTAGAGAGGGACATCATGCTTGGGAGGGTGGAGGGACAGCGCAGGAGAGGAAGGCCCTCTATGAGGTGGATTGATTCAGTGACTGGGATAATTGGGATGGGAGTGTCAGAGACAGTGCGATTGGAACAGGACAGAGTGGAGTTTAGGGCTGTTGTACATAGGGTCGCTATGAGTCGCAGGCGACTCGATGGCACATAACAACAACAACAACAATGCAATAAGCATGCCTGTACCAAACCCAGGCCCAGTTGGGGTCCCTAGAGAATCCCCAAAATGTCCGCTAAGCCGTATGACAGCACAACGGAACCACAGGTGGGGATCCAGTCAAACTCCGTGGCTTCAGAATAGCGTCAGCCAAGGAGTCTCTTCACAAGCATTCAAAACGTTCATTTAGCGGAGATACACAGAGAACAGGAGAGGAAAAGGGGCTGTACCTTTCTGTTTGAGGTCTTGACAACACGTGGGCTGATAGGTTCAAGAGAGAGCAAGGTGGTGCCGCACTTGCCCTGAAGGAGGGTGGGGGCACAGCACACCTTAACTCGTCTCCTGGGTTTTGTGCACCAGACAGAAGGTTGTGGACTTGAGGAAAAGGGACCAGAGAGAAAGAAAGCAAGCTTAAAGCTGCTTTATGAAGGGAACTCCTAGGTAAGCTTCTTTAGATCTGGAGAGAGATACCAGGGGATCTGTGCCCCAAGGTGGATTGCTGCAGGTTTTTATAACAAAGTCTTAGGGAAGGGGGAAGGGTAAAGAAAGTCTAGTATAGTTAGTTGTAGGTCACACCAGGTAGGTGAGTCTGTTCGTTCTTGATGATGTGCTACAATTCCCAGTTTTCTATGCTGTCGGACCATATTCTTCAGTTGACCATTTACAGGACTAAAGAACGCACCATGTCACCAAAGGACAAGACAAATTTATCATCTCCCTCCCCCCCCCCCACCCCTGCCTCAGTTTCGGTTCAATAAAAGCCGAACCAATAAAAGAGCCTAGGTAGGCTCAAGAGTCAGCCACATAGCATAGGCTGCAAAAGCTGCTGCTTAAGGAAACAGGTAACTCAGCCCCACAAGGACAAATATTGTGTAAACTAATAGATGGTATACCAATTGAAGTATTTCAGCTAACAGATGCTGCCCTGGATGTGCTCACCAAGTTGTGCCAAGAAATCTGGAGAACAACCACTT
>NW_006399914.1:7054450-7127890 GCF_000299155.1 Elephantulus edwardii
TTTAGGGCTGTTGTACATAGGGTCGCTATGAATCGCAAACGACTCGACGGTACACAACGACAACATTATTACAGAATGTGTATAAGGATCCAAGGGAAGGGTTATTTTGTAAAAAAACTAGTATAATAAAGAAGGGGGGAGAAAGCAGGTAGGTCATTTACCAGCTGCCAATTAGCCTTTTAGTGATCTGGAAGTGCAGTCTTGCTCTCAGGGATGGCCAGTTGTGGAGAAATGGAAAGAAGGTTTTGGCCTATAACTGTGTTCTTTCCCATCAGGTTGATTCAGGAAACCATATGTTAGATAGAAAAGAGTTGAGGGCAAGAGAGAGAAAGACAGAAGCTGATCCCAAGAGAGGAACAGGTCTTTTATTGAGTGGTCTGAGAGGGATGCCAAGTGACTAACTACATGAAGAGAAGGTCAGCATGCTGCATGGGCAGTCTAGGGCAGTTTCTTTTTATAGGGGGCTTTAGGGAGAACTAGGGAAGATGGTATTTTGCTTGGAATTTGGGGCTGTTAGTTAACCTGGGTATGGGCTTTTGTGATTAGGCCCAAAGCCTTATTAGGATCCATTGACTGGTCTGGATTCTGGTCTGTTTAAGACATTATCAGGTTCTTCAAGGAGTGATCAGGCCTGGGGGCAATTGTGACATTCTTCCTCTAGCTCAGAGACTGTAACATTCAATATGAATTACACTTCAACCTAGAAAAACAAAAATTCTTACAACTAGGCCAATAATACCATGATAAACAAGAGAAAATATTGAAGTTGTCAATATTTTCATTTTACTTGGATATAATATTAACACCCACAGAAGGTGCAGTTTAGAAATAAAATTACATATTGCAATAAGCAGATCTGCTCCCAAGGACCTCTTTAAATACCCAAGATGTCGCTTTAAAGAATAAAGTATGCCTGATTCAAGCCATGATATTTTTCAGTTACCTCACGTGCATATGAAAGTTGGACAATGAATAAGGAAGGCTGACGAAGAATTGATGCCTTTGGACTGTCATGCTGGGAAAAACATTGAATATCCATGGATTGCAAAAGAATGAAAATATCTGCTTTGACTAAGTGCAACCAGAGTGTGTCTTAGCAATAAAGACAGTGAGATTTCATCTTATATATAGTGGGCATGCTATTAGGATGGATCAATTCCTTGATAAAGTAGAGAGTTATTAAAAGAGAAGACTTTCAATGAAGTGGATTGACACAAAGATTGTAGCAATGGGCTTAATTAAGTATAGCAGAGATTGTTGAGTGTGGATCAAGATGGGATAGAGTTTTGTTCTGTCTCTATGAATTGGAACAGATTCACAGCCCTTAACAACAGCAATTAGTCTAAGAGATTAATTGACCACCTGACCTTCTGTCTTGGGACTTGGGATGATAAGAGATATTTATTGTTCAGCTGACCTCTCTCTGAAAGGGATCACAGAGTGAGAGAAAAATGTGAAACAAAACTAAAAGTCATAAAAAAGTTCAAGCTTACTTTATTAGTCTAATAGTGGCTGATGCAACCCTTGCCACTTTCACCTTATTGTATTTGTTAGGTGTTGTCCAGTCAGCTCCACCTCATTGTGTAACAGAAGGAAATCTTGTCTGATTCTGTGAGGTCCACCACTTGTTTGTGGGTTTGTTGTTTTGAAGTGGTTTCCATATTGCAATGAATGATTCTGGAAATTATGCTATGTGTGTTTAAAATACAAGCAAATTTACCAAACATGGACATATTTCAGCAGAGTTTTTAGACTAAGAAACAAGATTAGTCATTCACCTCTGAAACAATAGGCCATTGAAAATCCCATGAATAGCAGCAGAACATTGTCTGCCCAAAGATGAGGCCCTCAGGTTAGAAGATATTAAAAATTCCCCTAAGGAAAAACTGCCTTCTCTAAATAGTGTCTACTTTAATGATATGGACGGGGCAAAAGCTTTCACCCAGGGAAGGGCCTTCCTTTGCTGATGTGGCAAGACTGACAATGAGGAGAAACAGTCGTAAGTGTCCATAGTAATGAGAACATGGAATATACAAAGTGTGACTAGGAAAATTGGAAGTTGTAAAAAAATTAAATGGAATGAATAAAGATTGACATTCTAGGCATATTTGAGTTGAAATAAAAGGTACTGGCCATTTTACATCAAAAAATCATATGATCTACTGTGCTGAGAATGGCAAATTGAAGAGGAAGGTATCACATTCATTGTCTAAAAGAGCATTTCAAGATCTATCTTGAAGTACTATGAGTCCAGTGATAGTATAATGCCCATATGTAAACAAGGAAGACCTCTTCATATAACTATTCTTCAACTATAAGGACAAATTACTAAGGTCAAAGATGAAGAAATGGGATTTCTATCAACTTTTGCAGGTGATCAAACATACAGTCAAGACGCATTAACAGTAATAAGTGACTAGAATGAAAAAGTTGGAAACAGAGGAGAGGAGGGTCTGGTAGTTGGAAAATGTGACCTTGGTGAGAGAAATGAGATCAAAGACTGAATGATAGAATTTTGTACCATCAAATTTATTTCTGCTCCATGTGTCAAGTATGAGAATGGTTACCCATGGTGGACAGTGTTTGGTGGGGCTCTCCGATTAAAACAAGCTTGGAAGCAGGAGTGGCATCCACTTGCAAAATAGCTTGCCTCTGGAAACTCTATGAAAGTGGAGAAATGATGAAAGTTATACAAGTGTTCAGGTCTTTGGTTCATAGGGTTGCTAATGAGTCATCTATGACTCAACGGCACTTATCACCACCAACAACAACATAGAGAGAGCTCTGTTGGCTTAGTATATAGTTATGCTACCAAGCCAACGGTGGGTGATTTTAATCTGCAGCCCTCAGGCCTGGTTTTGGTTTTGCCCAAACATTCTTCTAAGCAGTATAGCACTGGTCTGTCCATTTGCTCTACAGAGGTAACTAATGGTTGCTGTGACGCTAAACACTGTGACACTGATTGTGTCAAATGTGATAATGGTTACCCATGGTGGACAGTGTTTGGTGGAGCTTCCCAATCAAAACAAGCTTGGAAGTAGGAGTGGTATTCACTTTCAAAATAGCTTGCCTCTGGAAACTTTATGAATGTGGAAAAACAATGAAAGTTATACAAGTGTTCAGGTCTTTCCTTCATAGGGTCACTATGAGTTGTCTATGACTCAACAGCACTTAACAACAACAACAACAACCAGTTATTTTTAAATAATGTTCAGTAAAATTTTACTTTGTTTTTTACTTTGCATGTAATATTAATAACATTGTTTGAGACTTTCCACATTTTTTGGACTATCCTTTATTGTAATGGAAACAAAGAATAGATTTCTTCTATTCAGTTGCCCAGGTGGCTGTCTTTCATTGAACAAATCCACTGTAAAAGACCTCTCCAAAGTTCTAAAGAGCAAGGATGTCAACTTAAAGACCAAGATGCACCTGATTCAAACCATGGTATTTTCAATTAATTACTATGCTTCTGAAAGTTGGATAATGAATAAGGAAAATAAGAATTGATGCCTTTGAATAGTGATTTTGGTGAAAGTATTGCATATACCATTGTTATGGACTGTCAAATCAGAACTGACCCATAGCTGACCATCTAGAAGGTGCCCATCCTTCTCTTGTGGAGAAGCTGGTGGATCCAAATCACATGCCTTTTGAGATTGCAGGGCAACTTCTTATCACTAGGCCTCCAGAGGTCCCATATATCAGCAAAAGAACAACCAGTCCTTAGAGACATCATGCTGGAAAATGTGAATGGTCAGTGAAAGAAAGGAAGACCCTCAATAAAATGGACTGGCACAGTGATTACTACGATGGGCTTGAGCATGACAGAAGAGAAGGGGGCAAGTTTCAGATCTGTTGTTCATAGGGTCACTATGAGTTGTAGTCAATGGCACCTAACAGTATCTTTATAAATCTGATCTTTGTCTTTGAAAATAAAAAGTATTACATAAGGAAGTGTGTAGCATATATTAATAAAATGTAAAAAAAACCAACCACGGTACAATCAAAAAACCACAACCATATGCCAGTTTAAGTGTAGTTTGTTATGACAAATATATATTGCAAAATTGGGGACTGTCTGAACCTCCATTTTATAGACAAGAAAACTGAGTGTCAGAGTATCAAAGCAAGTAATTAAGAATTGAAAACGCCAATCTATAGAATTTAAAAGCCTGCTTTTCTACCTGAACTCTATAGTCTCTACTTCCTGTCACCACATGACTACTTCCTTTCTTACTTTCCATGATGATACCATTATCTTGTTTTCCTTTATTCCTTGAAGTGAACTTTTTCTCATATAATCCATACCTGTTATATCCAATTCCTTTCTACTCATTCCATTCTTTTTGAATTCTTCTATACCAACTTCACTAATAACACCAGTCTTTTATTAGAGGTCATGTATGACCTTATTATCAACTCCACATCCTTTCTCTCTCCATCTTTGATTTTCACGATCTCACTTTCTTGGAGTTAGACCCTCAGTTTTGTTGTTTGGGTTTTTTTAATAATGCATGTACATTGTGTTTTTTGTTTTTATAATGCATGTACGTTGTGGGGTTTTTGTGGTTTTTTTTAAGACCTTCAGTTTTACATATTTTCTACCAGAGTTGCTGTGAAATGCTTTCCTTCTCTCCTATTATTGTTCTATTTCCTCCTTTATTCCTTGTTCCATGAGCCTTTCCGACACATTACTACTTTTCCTTTCTTCAGCTCTTCTATACATTTTTTTCTCCCAATTTTCAGCCCTATTCTTTTTAACTCAGTTCTGAAGTCCCAATTGCGTAGTGAATATCTACTCTTAGATTTCTCACCATCACTTCATAGGCATCTGTCTAAAACCAAATCCAAAGACGCTCTAATGGCTTCTCCCACACTAGCCTTCTTATACATCATTAGCATAGCCATTTAGCTTCAAAATGTGGGTGTCTTTGACAGTCTTTCTCCATCTTTTCTCTACCTATACCCCTCTCCTATCTAAACCTAACCATGTTGAGTCACAAAGACCTAGGGACATTCCCTTAAAAATGTCTACCTTCAAGTACTTCCTTAACTTTCCTTTATCTCCTAGTCCCCATCTTATTTATAATGAACTTGAACCCAATCTTCTGTTTGTGATCAAAGCATATACTGTTGGTCTGTTTGTGATCAAAGCATATACTCAGAGGTGACTTGGAAGCAAATCATCTTCCATGTAGGTTGAAAGATACCAATCTTTTAGCCCACTCACAGAGTCATCTGAAGAAAGGCCTGCTGATCTGCTTTCCAAGAGCTCATGGCCTTGAAAGCTCTGGGGAAGTCAGCTCTTCTCTGCAGACATGGGATTATCCCAAACAAGAATCAACAGCTTTAAGTATATACTCTTGAAAAATTTTATCACCTTGAACTCTAATATTCAATTGTTTTCAAAGGCCTCTGTCATGAAAAAATTGGTGGGAGATTTCTGAGTGGACCTGTGGTTGTTCCAAGACCGAATGCCTTCAAAGCCCAGAAAAGTGGGCATCAACGTGGAGGTAGGATAGAGTGGGGGAACTAATGGTGCACTGTATAGTTTCCCTCTGGATCTTGACTCCCTTGTTCTTTCAGCCTTCCGTGTGTTAAGGAAGCCCAGTGACCTTCAAACTGCTGAGTAACGTGGTCTACTTGTGCCTTTCTTTAGCTGCCTTTCCCTACTAATGCTTTGGTGCTAGATCATAAATAGTGTTTTTAAAATCACACACCTAGAATTGCTTTCTTAAGAAGGTATGTAATCTGGACAGTAGATAAAACTGACATTTATTCTTCTGAACTGTGTGCTTGATAAATAGCCTCAGTCTTTTGCAGAGTAAGAAGGGGCATTGATTCATTAAAAGTCACACCCCTCCTTCCATTTCCTTTCCTTCTAGAAGATGAACTCCAAAGGAATATGGATCCGTACCTCACTTTCACCTGGGACAGTGTCTGGGACTTTGTACACAAACACCTGCTGCCTGGGTTCGACCCATTTACATTTTTGTTCAGCTCCTGTTCCCTATAGTAACTTCCCAGGCATCGCCTTTTCACTTTGTGTTGCACTCTGCTACCAGGTTGTTTTTCAGCTCAGTTTTCTGCTAAAAGCTAAAGACCCCCCCCCCCCCTTTGCTTCCAGTAACTGGTAAGCCTTCCAAATTTGTCCTTCGTAAGCCTTATTTCTTTGCTTTCTCAATTCATAATTGATTCCTCTCTAGCCCACCAACGTCCTACCTGCTGAGTTTCTCCTCTTCCAGTTCTGCCTAGTGCTCCAGGTCTGCCTTTCAACTCTCACAGGGAGGTCAGCTCCCTCGTCTCCTTCTCTGAACTTGTCTTACCTGACATAGCCATCCTTTGTCCTTTTTGCTTCAGCCCAGGTCCTGGGCTACTCTTGCTCTTAACTGCCAACTCATAGAAATCAGACTCTTTTTCTTATTTTTTAAAAAATTAACTTTTTATTGATATTTTAATGAATGTTTACAGAAAACTTGGCTTTCCATTCATTCATTGTTGCACATTTTCCTCCCCACCACCCCGCAGTTTCTCTTTAAAAAATTCGTTCCTTCATTGTTGCACAATTTCCTCCCTTCTCCTGCCCCTAGTCCACTTTGCTATCTTTGCGCCTCTTATTCTGGACTGTTGTCATGCAAATAATGACTAATCATATATTCATTTTCAACATGAACAGTCTCCCAAGCATCCTGAAAAACTTACAATCAGGAGCGAAACAAATAGATGAATGGGACACTTCCAATAATCAAATCCCTTTGCACATAAAAACAAAACAAAACAAAACAACTTCCCCCAGCAGGATAAAAAGGAAAGCCACAAACTGGGAAAAAATATTTGGTAATGACATATCTGATAATGGAAATGAAATATATCTAGAATTTATAGAATACTTCAGCACCTCAACAGGATAAAGGTAAATCACCCAATCACAAAATGAGCACAGGATATGAACAGATATGTCAGCAAAGAAAACATTCAGATTATGAACAAACATATGAAGAAATGGTCAAAATCCCTTGCTCTAAGAGAGATGCAAGTCAAAACAACTATGAGATATCATCTTACCCCAGTAACCATAGCAAAGTTCAGCAGAGCAGCAAACAACAAATGCTGGTGAGGTTGTAGAGAAAGTGGAACCCTCATTCATTGTTGGTGGGAGTATAAAATGGTGCAACCACTATGGAAGGCAGTATGGAGCTTTCTCAAAAAGTTGGAAATAGAAATGCCATTTGACCCAGTAGTTCCACTACAGGGAATATACCCTAAAGAAACCAGAACTGCCACCTAAACAGATCTGTGCATAGATATATGTTTATCGCTACATTGCTCACAATAGCAAAGAGATGGAAGCAATCTAAGTGCCCATCAACAAATGGCTAGAGAAGCTGTGGTATATGCAATGGAATACTATGCAGTACTGTAAACAAGAAAGTCATAAAATCTTGTAGAAAATGGGTGACCCTGAAGGACATAACACTGAGTAAAATACCTCAATCACAAAAGGACAAATACTGCATAGTGCCACTGTTATAAAACAGGACTTACATGGGAGAAGGGGGGAAACAAGAAAAGAGCAGATAAACAATGTACATTGCCTTGAGATGGATGAGGGAAAGAAATCGGATGTGTTTACTAAAGACCTTGCCTAGGTGAGGCACTGTATTCAGATTTGTCTCCAGAGAGGAGACTCTGTAAGGTCAGCTATGCCTGAAGGAGGATAAGGTGAGGACCATAGACCTTCAGGAAGACAGTGAGAGCTGCATGCAAAGGGAACACAGAATATCAGAGCTGGAAAGAAACCTGGTAGGCTTCTATAAGCACAGCTATCATTAAAAATGAAGAAACTAGATGAGATTAAGGGAAATAGGGCCATCTGTTAATGGTCACTTAAAGAAAATTTTGCCCATTTTCACATTCTGAGATCTAACTGCTGCGATCAGACACTGGAGATCCTAGTCATTCCTTCCAAGGAATTCCTTATTCTAGATCTGGAAAGAGACAAGAACCAATGAGGAATCCACGCTCCAAAGTAGACCTGAGCCCCCTTAAGGATTATTTACCTGTTATGTGCTGTCAAGTCTACTATGACTCATAGTGACTCTGTGAACAACAGATCTGAACCCTGCCTTATACTGTGCCGTCTTCCCATCCCTGATATACTTGAACCTATTGTTAGGCTCACCATGTCAGTACATCTGAAGGTCTTCCTCTCTCTTTTTTTCATGAAAGAGTCTTAAAGTGTAGTAGTGTAGGGCTTTATATTTTTAAAATATTTTTCTTGATTATCATATAATAAAGGGTCTTCTTCTCTCATGCTGACCCTTCACTTTTCCAACCTCAAAAGTCTCCAAGGATTCTCCTCTAGGCTCAAGAATAATCTGATGAGTCACACATATGGAAATGAATGAAAAGGCCCAAGGCATGCTATGAGAGAACTGTGCCACTAGAGTTCCAATTACTAGTGACTCAATGACTCACTAGAGAGGGCGTGAAAGGCAAGTCTCCCCCTCCCACTAAATGAACTTGCCACCCAAACCTCCTTTTACTATGAGCAGGAAAGGCCAAAGCTCTTGCACATTAGTCAGAGCTAGAGTCTTACCCATCTTTCAGGTCTCGTGATTTCTAGACCAATGGTTGAGCAAGCTCTCCTTTCCACTCAATAGCCGACCAGCAGCAGCCCTAGTGGGGCTTCCAGAAGTTTCTGTGGTACTCTTCTACCTCACTTTTTATCTTTGATTCTCTCAGATATCCATCGTAAGTTGTCTTCCCAATGGTCTGTATCTGATACCATCTTCAGGAGATCTTGTTTTAAAAATACAGTTAACAGGTAGTACCTGAAAAGTTTTCTAGGTCTTGATCACAAAAGCTTTTGGCTCTTACCACAAGCAAAAGTGGCATTTCTGAGCATGATACAAGCAAGAGGAAAAGGGTAAGAGCCCCTCCACAAGGCCTTCAAATTCTAGTATTATAAAGGCTCCCTGGCACCCAAACCTTGCATATTCTTTCTCCATGAGGCCTTCAAACTCTAGTATTATAAAGGCTCCCTGGCACCCAAACCTTGCATATTCTTTCTCCATGAGGCCTTCAAACTCTAGTATTATAAAGGCTCCCTGGCACCCAAACCTTGCATATTCTTTCTCCATGAGGCCTTCAAACTCTAGTATTATAAAGGCTCCCTGGCACCCAAACCTTGCATATTCTTTCTCACTGCCAAGTAGGGTACCATCTCATAGTGGAGGTGGGAGAAACCAGGCTGAGTATCAACATTAACAGCTGTAATTGTTTCTCTAAAATGTTTCCCACTAGTTCAGCTTTCAGACTAACACAGCCTCGAGCATGTTACCTGTCCCAAAGAATTACAAATAATTTTTGGACCAAATTTTTACTTTTAGTCTGAGGAAGTGCCATGCAGAAGTGGCAACCTGGCATAATCAGGATTTGGGGGGGTCAGGTGATCTAAATCAAGTCTCAGTGCTCTCTGACTGACCAGCCTCATGACCTCTGTTAAGTCTCCAGGACATTCCGAGGCTGGATATGAAGGTGGATTCTCTCTACCTCAGGAGACTTAGTTAAGGGTTCCTTGAAACCAGAACTGGGTCCCAATACTGCTGATTGTCTCTCTTGGGCTGCAAGACCTTTAAGGCACATAGAGTTGTGTGATTCTCTTACTATGCGAGCCAATAATGGAAGGTCATTAAGTGAATACCCAAATCTTAGGGCAATTCGGATGCTGCCAGCTAGAGAGGATGCAAATTTTTGGTGCTGACAAAAATCTGTTCATGCTTGAGTCTTGGTGTCCAAGAATTACCACAGTGAATTTGCAAATGGCCTTGCTCGCCCTCATCTACCTGCAGAGACAGATTCCAGCACTACTAATAACAATGAATGGGCTCTGCACTGAGATTCCCTTTGTTATTACCATCTTAAGTAGTCCCAGGACAAGGACTCTCTAATCCCCATGATGGTATCACAGGTATATACTTTGTATGTGCTTAGTAAAAGTTGGTCAAGTGAAAATGAATGAGTAGGACACTTGGCTGCTTCTCGACTTGGAGACATTGAAAGAAAATGTATTTGTGGCTTACCAGAATAGTATTTTCCTTATCCTATCTCTGAGTCTAGATGCCAAGTTCCTACGGCCACTTACTACAGTAAGATAACAGCAGGACTAATGACCTTTCCTTGTGAGTTTATCTGTTGTTTGAAAAACATGAGGCCACCAACATGGCCTAGAGAAGGGTCAGGCAGGCAGTCTCTGACAAGGGATCCATTGGCTGACCCTGGAGAACTTAACCTTTCTGCACCTCTGTTATTTAATCAATAAAACAAGGACACTGGGCCCTGTGATGCCTTGCAGCTCTCTAGCTCAATGTCCAACGTTCTTGGCCTCTATGTTAGCTTCCTCTTCCACAGTCTTCAGTGGTGCCCTTGTTCTCGTCATCTTCTTCGGTTCTCTCCTTTGGTACCACTGCCACAGGTCACCCTGTGCCTGCAGGGCCAGGTTCATGGGGCTAAACTGGAGGCCAGCCAGCCTGGGGTTTGAACTTTGGCCCCTTGCTGCAGTTCTCATTTTCTCTGGAAGCCCATCCTGTGAAACCAGTGAAATCTGTGCAAACTCATTTGGTAGAAATACACTCAAGAGTCAACACATAGTGCTTTAAATGCAGTGAAGGGGATCTCTGGGCTTCTGGAGGCCCCTCTGGAGACTTGGCAACTCCTGGGTCTAGTTATTTCCCCCACTTCCTGCCTCTGTTGGCCAGTAGAGTGAGGATTCCAAGTTGGACATGAGCAGAATTTCCCATAGCAGTTTTACAGTTCTACTGGATCCCAAATCTACAAATGAAGGATTTGTGCTAAGAGTGGTAGGCTCTGCAGCCCACGGAATGAGGGAGAGGGCATGAGTTAAAAGACCTGACAGCTTAAAATCCCATTGGTGTCCCTCTGTGGGCTGGCTCTGACCCCAGTTGTACACTAGCCCTGCAGGTGGCATCATTGGGGAATCTGTGACGAAAAGTTATCTCGTAACATGCAGGCAGAGTGAGTCTTCTGTCTATGACTTTCTAACTGTTGGAGACACTGAAGCTACGACAATGAACGAAATGGGTTCCTTGCCCTTCCAGGAGTTAGTAAGGTAAGATGAATTCACTTGAAGTCAAGTGACCCATTCGAAAATGACTCTAAGTCGAATTGTCAAAGAAATTAACCAGAGCCCCAAGGTAAGCCCCTGGAAGGTAAGGACAAAGGGATAATCCTGGAGATCGCCAGGAGTTGTCCCTAATGGAAGAGCACTATTTCTGAAGAAATCAAGGTAAGAAAAGAACACTGCAGCCTAAAAGAATGAGGAAAGAATCACCAAGATAAGAACTAAAGCCATTAACTCTTCCCTTCAGCCATTCACTTCCCCAGTCTCTGATGGGGCCCCCCTCTCTGCGTTCCCTGCTGCAGCTCTGCCTCAGCTTTGTTTTTTCTTAATCTGAAAAATGATGCCTCGTGACCTTGTTATTTTGAGAAAGAATGAGATAAAGCATGCCAGAGTTTTCTCAGAATGCCTGGCACAGAGTAAGAATTTAGTAAAACTTATTCTTGATCAGATTATAGGATCCGTCTTCAGTATCCTGTGTGATCGTGAGAGGTGGAAAGAACAGCACCCCGAAAGAATTATATACTTTCGGTCAAGTCACCTCACCTCTCTGGCTACTGTGAGGGTACTGGGAAGTGGAGTGCTCCTGAAGCTCCCTTAGTGGCCTGTGTCTCTATGATCGTTTTATCATATTACTGGGGATCACGTGAGATACGTGAGGTGGCCAGAACAGACTCATGCAATAGCTGATATTTGCCTCCAATGTCCCTCCTTGTCCCCATTGCCTTTACCTCGTCATTTCCTTACCTTTTGCTATCCTCCCATTTCCCTCTCTCTCTTCAGAAAAAAAATAAATAAAAATCACTTCAACTAGTAGTCTGGGGCTAATCCTTCAATTATGACAGGAACCTTGAGGAGTTCTGTGGAGGCCACAAAAGAAATATGCTTGGCAATCTCTTAGGCTGAGAGAGCATTACTGTCTAGTAGGAAAGAAAAACTCCACAAATGCAAAGACATTTTAGTCAAAGAAAGTTTTGTGGAAAAGGTGGGACTTGTACTGGATCTTGATATGTGGTTGAGATTTTAATGATGAGGCGAGGAGCAGAGGCTTATTGGTGGGACTAGCAGAGGCAAATGCCATCAAGTAGCAAAGAGTAATGAGAGAGCTGGTGATCAGGAGGCCAAAGGTGCTGGATGCATGTGATGAAGTGTTCATATTTACTGGTGGAATTTTAAGTAGGGGTAGGGATTTGCACATGCCTTCCTATGCCATCCTCCAAGGAAACTAGAGGAAGTTTCAAGACAAAATAAACAAATCTTGCTAACTGCATTGAGGGTGCTAATTATAGAGGCAGGAATTTCCAGAACTCTAAGTCTTGAGGAAAACATTTTCCATTTGTATCTCATTTCATTTAAATCTCATTTTCAACCAGAATTCATTCTGATTGTCCATCATTTCTACCATGCTTGGCCTCAAATGACTTTCTACTGCTTTCCAAATCAAGCTAGTCCCCAGTGGATAACTAATTGACTCCACTGTGTGATATCTATGTGTGACTTTCTTATATGGCTGAGAATGCATGACGTCCTTACTCTATAATTCTAGGAGATTCTTTGGCCAAAATTTGAGTATTGCCTCCCCTCCATTTTTCCTCTTTTCTCTTCCTAGTACGTCAGCTAGACAAATAGTGGGTCTTAGCTCTCTCCTCTTCATATTTCTTACTTGGTCTTTAATACTTCTCATTTCATCTCTCAGCCATGTCCTGGGATAGTTTCTTGACTTGATCTCCCCACTCTTCAACTTTTCAGGACATCCATTAATATTTGTATTGCCAAAATCCAAGTGGTAATTTTATTTATCTCCTAATTCTTTCCTTATCTGCTAGTATCTCTGAGATTATTGATTCAGAGTATGTAGTGTCCTATTTTACTTCATTAAATCCCCTTTTTTGGTTATTTTCTTTTTTTTACAGTTTGCAATTCCCTTTCAAAACATGGGCATTCATCAAATGGTGATTTTAAACTATAAAATTTTCGTGACTGGAATTTTCTTCTAGTTGGTGGTCTCTTCAGGAGAAGAGGAGAGTTGGTAGGATGATCTGCTGAAGTTTGGCCTCTATCCAGCCAGCTTTTAGGAAGATACAGGTCAGTAGGGCATGCCACCAGTTTTAGCAGTTAGACTTCTGGGCTTGGGTGTCTATACCTTCTCCAGCTTCGATCCTCTGTATCACAGAGCTTCTTTGGGAAGAGGAATCACTGCAGTTGCTTCTTGATAAGAGCCAAGAGCAAATGGAAGCACTACTGAATCCAGCTTACCAACCTGGTAATTAACACTGGTTTCCTCTTGCTCTTCTCAGAAGCCACTATTTCTGTCTGTGGATCTGTCTTGGGTTCTGTCCCACCTTTGTAGCGAGACACTTATCTTCTGTGTAAATTTTCATCTGCTTCCAGAATGACCCCCACCATTGGATTTTATGTTTCCAGAATTTCTGGCCCAACCAGGGCTCCCTATCCTGTTTTATAGTTCAGCTGTGGATTTATACAGTATCCTTTTTTCATTAATTTTAGAGATTTGGGGCAAGGATGGCAGATCTTTGATAACAATTCCACAGTACTGTATTACTTACACCATAGAAATGAGGTGTCAGATTTTACAGAAGAATCATCTATTTGGGTACCTTGGACCTGATATATTTGCTATTTATCAATCAGTCTCATGGTCCACAGGTCCCATCTTGTGACAAGCAAGCAAGAACTGTGGAAGTCAGAAGGTGCTATAGATCTCACCCTGAAGAGGGGTCCAGAGTTGAATATAGGAGGTGGCAGGGGATAAATAAAGAAAGAAGACATACTGGCACACCTAGAAGAATAACCCAGCCAGGTATTGTAGTCAGTAACCCAGCTGACAATGTCAGAAGCAGAAATGCAAATGCATGTAGATTGGTCCCAGGGAATGGGTGGAATAGAATTTCGTTGATTTGAGTAGCTCTAGCCCAGCATGAAAATGGCAATAAAATAAAATAAATAAAAAATTCAGGATAAAATTCTCAATAAGAACAAAACAGTAGTAAGTGAATCTCTAATAAGTGATAGAGACTTTTTGGGGGGAGCAGGGAAGGTTCTGAATGACTTGAGGCCAGCTGGAACTTGGAAGTAGAACAATCGTTAAAGGGTTGTTGTTGTTGTTGTTATTTGGTTTTGGGGGTTTGTTTTGTTTTGTTTTTTGAATGGCATTATGTTTCTGAGATGATTATAACACCACGGAGGAGAGTCCCCTTTCCAGGTGTGCTCTGTGCTGTGTCTGACTTGGACCAAGTTACTACACTGCTATGGACTTCCAGTTTCTTAAAATCGAGATAGTAGCACCTTTCGTGCCTTGGCAGGAGAGGGATGTGGCAATCTGCTTCCATAAAGATTCACAGCCTGAGAAACTCTCTACAGCACCTCTACTACATCCAATAGGGTCACTATGAGTCAGAATCAACTCAGTGGCAGAGGGCTTCCTTGCCTTGACGCATCATCTAAATCAACTGTAAAGTCATACAGTACAAACAGTGAGGAAGACTTTGGCTGAAGTTTACTTAATTGTCCTGGAGTTTGGAGGCAAAGAACAAACAATCTACTACACCTTGTGAGGGAGAGAGAGAAAGCCTTCTCAAGCCCAGATAAGCATTTCAGGAGTCCCTGTAAGGTCCCAAATTTCAACAGCCAAAGGGAAAGATACATTTCCCTCAAGGAACCCAGTCCCTTCACAGAAGGTCTTCTGTGCCAGATAACATGCAGGGTGATGGGTGGGTGAAGACTGTGGCAGGGGAAGGCCTTTCTCTAGGGATGTGGACCATTAAGTGAAGGCTGGCCTTGAACTGGCAATGATAAAAATGAGACAGGGCTGATCAAAGCGAGTTTGTGAGGTCTTGTTTAAGTATGTAACAGGAAAGCTCTTTCAGAGTTCCCCAGGTGAGGCCAGGTGCTTTCTGAAGCTGAGTCTCCAAGACAATTAAAGTTTGCCCACAGAAGGAATGGCAAAGAAGGAAGTATTCTCAAGGGAAGAGACCATGTGTACAAACACCAGCTGGTATGTTTGCAAGTAGAGAGGGCTTTGTGACATAACTACTCCTCAAAGCTAGGAAAGTTTAAAATATCTTGGGCTCTCTGGAATGGAAACAGATCCCGATGCTCAAGCTACAAGAAGCAAAGTTTGTGACTTGCCTGCTGCTGATTCCATGTGAAACTGTTATCAGGGTTTCTAAGAAATCAACCAAGGATTGCAAAAGAAACCTTCCATTTGCTCATGCTTGTGCTCCAGGAAATAGTCATTTTCTTGCTCCGTTCTCCTGAAAATTTTGACCCCATAAATTATAATACTGCCCCACTAGTTTAGTTGGAATAAAAGAATTATTGTTCCGTTTTATAGACACCCTTGATTCACTAGGCCCCTTGGGTGGCACAAATAGCTTACACTCAATTGCCACCAGAAAACTTCGTGGTTTGAATTTACCCAAGGACAGCGACAATGAAAGGTGTGATGATCTACTTGTGCAAGATTAGAGTCACTGGGGACCCATGGGCGGCAAGTCACCTCTGACACATGTGGGGCCACTATGAGATGGAATTGACTCAATGGCAATAGGTAGCATTGTTCACGTGGACTCACATGTTCAGAGGTAAATTTTTTTCCACCAACAGACACATATTGGGCAAAACAGTGTAAACAGAAGTGGGAAATCCGGTACAGAAATGTTTCCATGTGATTTCTCAGTAAAGAGCTTTGGGATGAAAGAGACTCCTTTCCACCCTTGTCCTCTGTCCTGAAACTATTGTGAGTAGAAGGAAACCAGAAAAAAGCAAAAAAGCTGGCCCTGGCTTATATAGGTGAGATTTAGGTCTTATGAAGAATTATACAGAATTCTATTTACAAAGAGCCCAAGCTTAGACAATAAATCTCATGGTCACTGTAATGATATGTGTCTCTCAAGTATGCTTTCAGCACCAGCTACCCTTTTCCTTAGCTATAGCATCAATATAATGTGGCTGCTGCTGTTAATGATAATATATGGCTACCTTTTACTGAGTGTCAAGCTTTACCTTATGACGATTCAACATCCCATTCAGTCCCCCACTGTAGATCCCGTTCTTGTCTCAGCTCTACAGATGAGGCTTGGAGAGATTGATTAACTTGTCCGAGTGCCCAGGTATCACTAAATGTAGAATCTAGGATGGTAGCCCCAATTCATGACCCTCCAGAGTAGAAGAAATAATACCTCCATACCATCTGGGTTAGGGCAGAGCAGGGGGTTTAGAAGCATGATGGTCACTCTGCAAAGTTTCATTAGCAATGGAACTTAATTCCCCACAAGCTCCCAGATCAGATCCACAAATAGTCTCTCAGAGTCCACAGGGTTCTTGACTCTTGAGTTGATAGCCTAGAGGAACTTTACCTCCTTCTGTACCAAGGCATGAGGAACTCAAACAGACCTTGACTTTTTGGACATTGTGCTTCAGTGTCTCCGCTCAAGGCACCAAGGCCAGTTCCAACCAGTTCCATCACATTTGCACCAAATGTTATTATCTCAGAGTGTTAAACTGTGTAAAAAACAGCAGCAATACATGAAGGTCAAGTCCCTTTACTCTGACTTTTTCTGGTTTGTTTTTCAGTGGTATTTTTTTAAGAATAAAATAATTTTCAGTCTATAGATCCTAGTACTACTTCTTGTTTCATCCATCGTGATAGATGTTTTGCATGCTCCTATGTGTACCTATCAATAAAGATACGAAAGCATGTATTTACACACAAAGCTGGTAATAATGGTAATAATAACAGCTAACACTTAATGAGCACTTATTCTGTACCAGTTGTCCTTGAAGCACTTTATATTTAACATTCTTATACCAGCTCTGGGTGGCAGGTACCAATATTAGGATAAAAAAAAAATACAGGAGTTTGCCCAAATTCACACAGTTATTCAGAGTTAAAACATATTGGGATCAGGCAGTCTGGCTGAGCTGCCATACTGTTGTCCACTCTAAGGGCCCTTGTTTTTCTTCTTTTGAAGAATACAGATAGCAGTATATTTACATTTTACCTACTTTCAAAGGACCAGAGTTTCCTTGAGTAGGTGCTAGATGGGGTTTTCAGAATCCTGCTAATGAATGCGTCTAAGTTTCCATCCTTTTAGCTAAGGTCACAAGCTTTCCAAGCCGCAATACCTTTGCCACCAGAGCTTTCCACATCTCTTCCCTCAACCCCTCACCCCACACCATAATTCACATCTTCTCTCTTGGCTTTCCTTTGTTGGCTACAACCACATTCAGCAGCTTGGTGGCCTTTCTACTACTACCAGTGGCCTTTATATCAAGGGAAGCCAGGTGCTTGCTTCACTTTTAGGTGTGTTTAACTTTTATGTCTAAGACCTAATTCTTGCTGGAAGATGCTCCTCCCAGCAGGATTCCTGTTAGCCTGAGCAGCACTTTGGGTCGCTTTAGAAACAGCATCCACTGTGAAGAGGACAAATTGTTGTTCACTTCCTGATCCCTCAGCCCTGGTGTCAGACAGCTGCACACACACACCCTCCCCCATTTACAATTTACCCTCAGACCCCTAACCTATTCCCCTTATGTTGTAGAATAACCTAACAGGTGTCTAATGGGTAATCTTGGTTGGCTACAATTCTAGGGTAGGGCTGCTGAAGTTGTTATATGAAAAGAACAGTAAAACAGGTTTTCTTTTCCAAGTGTAAATCTGATTTCTCCCATTAGAAGAACTTATCTAAAAAATAACCAATAGAGAAACCACGCTTAGATGCGTGAGCAAGTGTGTAAGGGACCAAAGATCATGCAGCAAATATTGTGAACAACAAATCTGACAAAATCTTGAGTAATTGGGAAGAACGTGGAGTACAGCCTACCTCAAAGTCCAGGGCTAGCCAACCTCCACCAAGGATGACCTGTGGCTATTTAGACAAATTGCTAATTAGCTCCTAGTTCCAGATTGTGCATTTTTAAAATGGGCTAGTGATCACTCTCTTCCTGCCACCCAGGATAAGAAGCTAAAAATTAGAGGAGCTAATAAGTGATAAAAACCCAGAAATCAAAAAAATTGTGATGTGTTAGGCAGTTACGACTTGTTCTGATTATCAACACTAGGAACTTGTCTACCAAGTAAGAATAAAGCAAAAAGAGGAAAATAATTGAAAAATAATGGCATGGCATACTCTTAAGTTTAAGACTAACTGACAGCCAAATCACAGGGGTTCTGTGCAAGAAAAGGTGCTACGAGAAAAAAACAGAAAGAGAGCACGCAATCCCTCCATTTGGGGGAGTAAATTTGACCCTGCGTCTAGGCTCCTACCTCTTTGCCTTTATAAGGAAGCTTCACACAGCTTTCTTGTGGAGTGGGCTGGGGTAAGGGGAGGGGGATGAAGAGGTACACCTTGGAGCTGGAGAAACCAAGAGTCGTGGGCTAGTTTCAGAAGGATGAAAAGCCCTGGAACAGCCTTATTCAAAATCTTTACAAATGTTCAGGAGAGGGAGTCACTTTGCAGGTGCCAGGAACACAGCAGACTGGAAAGCCCCCTTAGGAGTGTAGAGAAGTGTCAACAGATGGCGAGAAACCTTAGGAAGCCAGTGTGAGTGGGCAGAGAAGAAGGTGAGGCCTTTCAGTGTGGGCAAAGGGGGTGACACATTTAGTGTAAGGAAACCCTTTAAGTATTGTTTTTGATTCATTCACTAGCTTTTCTAGAACTCCAAATTCTGACAAAGTGTGAGGTACTGAATTGGGCTACTGGTATTGGTTTTCACGGGAAAGGGGTATGAGAAGGAGAAGGTGGGGGTTACGGAGAAAAGACACTAAGATAAAATAGTAATATTTTGTCTTTAAGGAATTTATAAAATATCTGGGGCACAGGAGTACAAATGAAAATAGCAAGCAATTATGTTATAGGCCCCACAGAATGTGAATTGTGATGGTTGGACAGCCAAGGGACAGCCCTGAGTAGATGAAGAAGTTGGAAATGGAAGGTGTCACCCAAGAAGGCAGGCTTCCTGGTTAGGGAGAATCATTGGGATTCTATGGGAAGGAGATGGCGGGTGCTTTGTGTTTTGACCTAGGACACAAACTGAGTGCTTTCTCAGAAGACTAGCCCTATGAAGAAATGCTGTGACCTTAGACACTTAGGAAAATCATTAAATGTGAAGAAGCCTGTGTAAACCAACTCAGAACAAATCAGAGTTAAGCTCTGTTAAATGTGCCTTCAGAGTGGCTAGAAATACCTGGTTCCTTTTAAAATTCCCTAGTGCTAAATAAAGCATGCACGCACAGATGAGGCTTGGGAAGGGGTTAATTGGAAACCAACAGAGGTGAAGTAAGATCACGTGGGGTCTTCAGGATGTGCGAGACTTTTAGAAGCCTGAGGGTAGTGTTGCAGGCTAGCTCACAACTCAGAGACTGTTTACTGTTAAACCTAAAGCAGCAAGTCAAGATCCTCCAAGACCTTACTTTCAGACAATGGACTACTATGCAGCATTAAAGAGCAATGAAGTGTCATTAAAAAATACTACACCTAATGTCTGAATCAGAAGGACATTATGATGAGTGAAATCACTCAGTCGTAAGAAGACAAATAATGTGTTAGTACATCACTTTTAAAATAAGAATGTAACTACATTGGTGGGGAGCTGTAGGCAGTATGGGGAGAGTAGAATTATAATGTACAGATAATGAACACTGTAAAGAATCAGAACAAGAGAGAATCAACTGAGAAGAATTGAGAAAAGTACAATATAGCTATTGTGATAGCAAATAGGAACAGGATATGTATAGCTCTTCCAAAGAAGCAAGGGACAGGAGGAAAGCAGCCCACGAAGGCAGCAGAGATTAGTTGATTTGGGCAAAGGGGGTGTGAAGGAATAGGCAATGAAGATAATGAGATATGTTGACAGAAGCCATTTATCAATGGTAAGTATTCATATAAAACATAATGTATATGAATGATATAAAACACAGTGCACATGAATAAAACATAAGACACATTTTAAAAAAATCCTCCAAGACCTTTACATATATATCTAACCAAGGGAGACCGAGAAATAAAGCATTATTAATGTACCCCCACTGGTACACTTGGGATTTTTATTTATTTATTTATTTTTAATGATAAGGACATGTTTTTGGTCAAATTTATTACAAGTGAAAGAAATACAGGCAGTACACATGCTCTTTTGGATTCTCACTAACTGTTCTGGTTTGAAGTAGCTGTTTCATCATAGATGGTAAAACCCTTTGATATAGTCAAGCCTCATGAAAAGCCAAATTAAAAAAGCACCTTGCAGTAACACTGGCCATTTAAAAATTTTATTCAGTCAAATAAGGAAAGGGTCATTCTCCGGTCAGAAAGGATTATGTAGAGATACAAATTAGTAGAGGGATAAGATGCCAAGGTGAAAAGAGTAGGGGCAGGTCCTTCCAGGGAGGAAGAACAGCATGTATGTGAGGGCCCACGGAAGAGGACAGTGGATGAAAGACTAGAGTCCTTTGGCGTTCTGAGTAATCTCTCATTACCCACCATCCCATGATGCCCATCTGCTATGAAGTTCTTACTTCTTTTCCCTTCCTTTCCGTTCTCCATGGAGCTAAAGCTATCACCATCCATCCCCTGGACCAGAAACACAAGTCCCCTGTCCTTTTTCTCCCCTCCTTCCTAATCATCCTTAAGCTGCTGACAGGCATCATGCCACTCCTCTGCTTATAAACATGAACCTATTACCTCTCAAGGCTACTTTTATTATTAAGATTTCTTTTTTAAAAATCCCCAAATTTTTTTTAAAAAAACCAAAGCAAGCTACTGGGACAGAGCAAATAGAAAAGAGGGAAAAAAAAGTAAATGTTACACTTAAATCTGGAGAAAAGACTGCATTGACACGTTCTGGTGATGGGAGAATCCCAAAAAGGCAGAAAAGGGTGTACTGGGGCTTGTCACAGCTTTGAGAGCTGATGCAATGGGTCATGGAAGTGGTGAGTAAACAAGACAATCTCCTTTCTGCTCCCGTGGAGCTTGCAGTCTAGTAAAGCATACAAACAATATGTGGTGCCCCCACACAAGGACTTCATTATAGCTCTGTGATAGGAAAGGGAAAGTTGCAGAAGAAAAGGAATGAGGGGCCTAACCGAAGCCAGCATAGAGCTAGCATTTAAGGTCTTGGGTTACACACTGGCTTTGCTAAGGAGAGGGTGGTGTGGGAGGCACTTCCCCCAAAATTCTAGTATTTAGGAGATAGGAGGAGGAAGAGGAACAGGCAGAAGATCCCAGGAAAGAAGAATCTTGAGGTTGAAAGACCAATAAAACCAAAAAGTATTTTATCACCACAGCCAACAGAAAGGGTGTTTCAAGAAAGAAGATACCATTAACTCTTATCAAATGCTGCTGCTCTGAGACCCAAATCCAGGAAGGCAGGAAGTGCGCATTGGGTAAGGCAAGGAAGCCGCTTGTGAGCACAGAAATGGCAAGTTCTGCAAACTGGTGAAGAGGGAAGCCAAGCAGTAGAAGAGAAGAGGGAATAAAGTGGAGGCAGAGGTCCATGCATAACTCTCAGAAAGCTTGGCTGGGAATGAAGGGTAAACAGAATGGGCACTAGCTTGAGGGAGATGTGGCATTAAAAAGTATCTTTCTGTTTCTTTGGCTTTGCTGTGAATAGAAGACTCTAGCACACGTTTGTAGGGAAGGTCCTGGTGGTGAGGAGGAGGTTGAAGATTTAGGAAGGAGAAGGTATGACTAAGGGGAAAGAAGCTCTGCTTAGGAAGGAGAGCGTGGGTTGCAGGGCACATGCGGAGTTGAGGGCAGGAGCAAATATAGCCCATCCATTTTCTTGGTCAAGTGATTTCTCTTGGAATGAAGGGACTGGAGGTATTAACAAGCTGTGAGAGCAGGAAATTAAACTGCGGTTGTGACTGCAGAGTAAGCCCCTAAGAGAAGCCCAGTAAAACCTCTCAGCAGAGTGTTGAGGACCCAGTTAGGAGAGCATGAAGTTAGAGCCATGCCATCTGTTCACCTTGTGTCATCCTCTCCAGTAATCCTGCTTGGTTTGGGCATAGTTATAAAGTAGACTGGGGTCTTTTGTTAGGCAAGGACAACTGAGATGGGAGCAAAGGAGTTGGTAACCTTTTCAGGACACTGGGAAGTAACTATGGCCTTGAAGAGGCAGAATATGGACACAGAGAAAATGAAGAGACTAAGAAACTCATTGAGGCTGGAGAACTGTTGCAGCGAGGGGACTTCAGCAAGTGAGCTGTAAAGTGGAGGTTAAGAGGATGGGTCCTTTCAGAGGAGGAACAGTTTCTGATGATAATTTCTCACACGTGACCACAGGAGTACGGGGCTGAGGTGGAAGAGAGAAGAGTATCCCTAAAGAGGCAGTTGCCAGGAAGTCAAGCAATCAGGGTGCTGGGCTGGATCATTCACAGGAGCCTTGCTTAGGATGATGGCAGGGGTGTCTAGGGGGAGAATAAGACCCCGAGCAAAAGGTTAAAGTTTCAACTAGTAGAGGAGACAATGCATGGGTAGATAATGTGGACCTCAAAGGAGGTTTCTACTTTTTAGACAGAAAAAAACACAAAACAAACCCAAACCCAAGAGAGGGGGCTACACCAGAAAGATACCAATCTCTCTTCCAACTACATAGTTTATGATTGAACACACACTCTCTACTGAAAACAGGGTCCTCAGGGGGTCAGTAGAAATATGACAAAGACACTGGGTTGGAAAGCTAATTGGAGGAAGAAGAGTTTAGTGTTGCTAGGCAGAACCTGGGAGGAAAGGGGTTAGGGGGCTAGGGTCAGAGGATGACAACGGGAAGTAGCAGCATTTCCTGGAATAGCAGGAAGACTTGGTGACAGCTGTGGCCTGTCCGCCAGTGATGTCTGGAGTTTTTTGGTACTAGTCCAACCAGAATCCCCTTGAGATGTTTTCCAGAGAAGACATCTACCACCAAATTATGCTAACAGTGGGTTTCCTGAAGCCTGTTGGAGGTCTGTTATGTTAAAGTACATATGTGAGAAACTGCACCAAACAGTCAAAGGACTAAGTCATCAACTTTGTGTAAAAATGAACACCTAAGTCATAAGACATCCGAGCCAATGACACTTTTCAGAATTTATCCTCATTTAGTCAGCCTTTCTTGTCTCTTCCCCTTCCATTTGCCCTACACTCCACCCAGCTATACCAAACTAGTCCTAATTTCCCCAAAACAGTATCCAAGAGAATTGTGTGTGTGATGTTTTCCCATTCAGCATAGCCTCTTAGTCAGGAGCATACACCCTTTCTTAGATGGAGGCAGTTTAACAGAAGGTCCTGTTGCACCAACAAGAAGAGACTACCTGGTTACAGTTTATCTCCTCCTCGCTGTTAAGTCAATTGAGAGCTGTTTTGTGTTGTGGTTGGTTTGTTTTTTCTTTTTCCATCACCTCAGGGGTAGGGGTGGGGGAAATTATCTGTTTTTTTAGTGTCAAAATCCAGGCAAAGATTGGCCAGGGTAATGATTTTGACAAGAAGAGAGAGATGCAGCAGCAAAGCATCTTGTCACACCAGAGAAACCTCTCCCAGGCTGAAGGGAGGATGAGGAGAGATTGCAAAAAGAAGGAGGCAAAGTCAGAGATGAGCTTCCTCTAGAATCACCTTCTCTGGGCACATTCTGCAGGAATCAAGGCCCACACACTATGTTCCTGTAGTTCCCAGTCCTAAGGGAGTTTCCACCATTACTTCATCCCCCCCCTGCTGACTTTTGGCTTACACCATGCTTTACCTTTTTATTAACTGCTATCATTTAAAACTAGGGACACCTTAAGTTTGAAAAGTACAAATTTCAGGGCTTTCTTGACCAAAGGAATGAGGAATCCAGACCTGGTCACACTGGGATTGCATTCCCTCATGGCAAAAAACCAGCCATTTTTAAGTAGTGATGATTGTCCCCTCTCAATGGAGCAGGCACTGCACTACCATCCACCCTCAGAGGGCCAAACTCTCCCACTGTTTATCCTCTTCTGACCCTGACCATTATCTGCCTGACCCTTGTTGTTGTTTGGGTATCAAACACCTCGATGCCCACTGAGCCGTCTGTCTCAGCTGCCATGCCACAGGCTCAAGACTAAGTCAAATCTCATTTTCTGCAGCATAGAAGGAAAAAGTAGGTTTCTTATATGCAAAGGTGAGATGAGAACAATGAATGAATGAAAACCCAACTTCTCTGTAAACCTTTATTAAAATCAGAATAAATTGAAATCCTTTTTAAACATGTGAGATAAATCTCTGCCATCTTCTAAAGTCTGTTCAAATGCAGAAACCAGATTCAGCTGGTGACAGCTTTGACCTCACAAAAGCCTGCCATATATGTCTCTGCAAGGCTCAGAGAAGAGCAAAGAAGAATATGTGATCATCCATCCACACATCACCTCATGTGCACTATGCTTTCATCTCGTGCAAACGTGGGCCTGTTTGCATATGCATGCACAGAGTGGGCCAGACATTATCAGATCGAGAGGTTCAGCTATGTACTCAAAGTCTTGCAGCTAATTCAGGACAGAGTTTAGAGCCTGG
Organism: Elephantulus edwardii; assembly: GCF_000299155.1. NCBI lineage: Eukaryota > Metazoa > Chordata > Mammalia > Macroscelidea > Macroscelididae > Elephantulus > Elephantulus edwardii. The sequence goes on from NW_006399914.1 coordinate 7,079,117, forward strand.
CCTTCCTCTCTCTGCATTCAGTACCTTTTGGGTTCTCTGGTTCACCTCACCTAGGAGAAATTAGGCAGGAGGCACTCCTGCTGTGTGGCAAAAGGTGAACAAACTTCTATCTCATCACTATTTAACCCACAGAGCCAAGAAGGAGTGCAAAACTTCTAACAGGTCCCAATCCTTTTAAAGGAACTTTCCAAGTTTCTTTTTACCTCTAAATTCAGAAGTTTTCAGGAGTTTAACAGATTTGTGGGTCATGTTTCCTGAAAAGAGTTCCTTCCTATCCACTCTTGCCATTTGAGAGCAAGCTCTTTTAACATGGACCTGGGCCGTCTAGAAAGAGCCAGAGGCAATGGAGAGACAGATCAAAGTGTTACTACTAACGTGAAACAGGTAACCCAGAGGGCACAATCATCCCCTGGGTCCTTTTGTGGCTGCAGGACCACAGGACCATAGGAGCTTTCATTCTGGGAGGAGGCAAGGTACTGAATGAAAGGGAGCAGTATTCATTTTACTACGCTTTCTATGGATCTGGCTGTTGTCATGGTTACTTTGGTTCAAAATGCCAAACTGAGACTTCCTGCCTCATGCCAAACTGGACAGGAAATGGGAAAAACAGAGAGGTCTGCATCACGAAGGAAATTCCCTGCAAGCAGGACTTTTCATATGTTCCCCCTGACGCTTATGTTCACCCTGATATCGGTCTTGCCCTGGAGAGCAAGTAAGTCCGACTTTACACTGCAGACTTTTTGCTAGCAAGCTTTAGACTTCTTCACTCCTGGGCAGGGTGCATTGAGCCAAAACTTTCCTCATCTTGGGGGAGCAAAATTAGCCCAGTTCTGTTTTAGAGGCAATGCCCAGCAGACTGGCAGAGTGCCTCTAGCCGGATGGATTAGGAGCATGTACAGCCTGTGTCCAGGGGTAGCTCTGAGAATGGCAAGTCCATTGTTTAAAAAGACGTAGTAGATTTCATTTCGGACTGCTAACCAAAAGACCAACAGTTCAAATCCACCAACAGCTTCTTGGGAGAAAGATGAAGTTGTCTTCATTCCATAAAGATGTACAATCTTTTGAGCGTCACCTTGAGTCAGAATTGACTCGTTCCAGGAGATTTGGGGTTTGCTTGTTTAAAAAGCAGAAAAAACCAAGCTCTTCCTTCCTTTTCCATTATAAAAAAATTTGTTATATTATGTCATGTTCATTTGAACACCTAGAGGAAAGTACAGAGAACAACAGACCTCACCCTGGGGCCCACATGCTGGACTCAGTGAGCTGGCTGTTCCCGCAGTCCCTCTTCACCGCCATGCTGTCACTAACAGGCCAGAGGAGCATTGGTAACCACTGGCAGGTGCAGCAGAGAGAGTCCATCCTAGTGAAATGCCAGGAGTTAAACTCCGTGTGTGTGTGTGTGTGTGTGTGTGTGTGTGTGTATGAATTCCAAGTCCCTAGCATATCCACAGGCCCAGAAGACTTTTCTTAAAAATAAAATTCAGAATTTCAGTGTGGTCACAACAGAGTACCAAACTCCAAGCCAAGCGTAAGCCTCCTTCTATGTAGAGGGAGTGAAAACGATCCATGCAATGTGATGGCATCGTTCTCCAGCTTATAAAGCCAAAGGTTAACTCTGCCTACAGTCCAGTCAAGGGCAAGGGTCTTCTTTTTGTTGACTTTTGTGACCTAGAAGAAGTACCTAAGGGAAACCTAACATGTCAGCTAGTTGTCATTAGGCATCACTGTGTCCCCTCCACCCTCTTCTCAGCCTGAGAGAAAGGCAGATGCTTAGCAGTGATGAGAGCCAAGTACCAGATTCACTTCTCCTGAAGTTTCTTCAAGAGCAATCTTCAAATCCTCTTATTTTAATGCTGGAAATTCATTAGTTATATCACACTCCACTTCCCCGGATACCTTTTTAAAACAGTTAATTTTTTAATTTTATTTAATTTGTTTTCATTATTATACTAGTTCATTTACAAAATTTGAATACATTGTTTTCCAGAACAGATTCTTCCAATTTCCCTCACCCCAACCCATCAAATTGTACAACCCCATGATTAATTCCCCCTTCCCGCTGCACCCTCATTCCTCTGCTTCCACCCTCCCCCTACCACCTTGGATCCTTATACTCATACAGTATTTGTCCTTGTTGGGCTGAGTTCAGTCACTCAGCATAATGCTCTCTCTGTCCCTCCCAAGTTAGGTAATTACTTACAAAATCATTGCTCCTGCGTGCTAGCCCAGATGTCCAACCACAAATGAATGGACTAAGAAATTATGATACATTCACACAATAGAATACTATGCAGCACGCAGGAGCAATGATTTTGTAGAACAGTTTATTGATACATAATTGACACACAGGAAACTTCACACAATTTTTAAAAAATATTTGATTCTCAGGTGTTTGAAAGTGCTTTAATAGTATTCAATTTCAAAGTATGACTTTTCGCATATATGCAAGCCTTTGAAAATGGTGACTGAAATCAAGACACTGTTGCCAGTGCTCCTTTGCAATTCTTCCCTCTCTTTACTAACCCTGAGCCAGATGCAGGATCCAGATGGAGCTAAGATCAAGAGAGCTTTGTCAGGACAGCCACAGATATCTGATGCAGGCCACACCCTCAAAGAAACTCCCTTTCAACTGCTGGGTACTCAGAGCAGATCTAACACAGAGGTGATTGCATCAGATCCTATGGAGAAAACAACTACCTATAACTGCCAAACCGTCTCTAGCACTTTTTCTCAGTATAACCATACACAGTCTGCGTGCTTTTTTGCTCTGACTGCCTTCATTCAGTATAAGGAGTCTCAGACGCACTCATGTCACACATATCCATAGTTTGTCCTGTGTGGTTACTAAGTAGTATTCTGTAGTATAGATAAAACATACTTTATGTAGTCACTTGCTAAGGACCATTTGGGTTTTCTCCAAACTTTATGGCTAATTAAAATAAAGCTTCAATACACTTTGGTATATACATCTTTGTGTGAACATATGTTTCATTGCCCTTGGGTAAAGTTCTAGGGTGGAATGACTGTTTTATATGTATGGTAAGCACGTTTCCAACACATGACTACATTGCCACCAGTAGGTATGTGCACCAGTAGGTCCACATTCTCACCAACACTCAGTGTCACACAGTCTTGCCACTTGAGCCATTCTAGTAGCAAATGAGCTGGACATTCGGTGGTATAGTCAGTTAGGAGTTGAAATGCTAAACCAAAGGCAATTAGAATCCACCAGCAGCTCAGTGGGAGAAAGAGGAGGAATCTCTTCCTCTGCAATTTACAGCCTCAGGGCTAACTCTCAATCAGTTATGATTGGAGGGCAAAGAGGTTTATTTAACATTTTTTTATTGGTTTGCATATAATTATTCATATCCATCATGTTTTATACATGTACTACGGGGCGGGGGTGTTAATGAATTTTAATGAAAGTTTATAGACACTTACGGTTTCCTGTCATTCATTGTTGCACTTTTCTCCCTGCCCACCCCATCCCTCCCAATTCACTTTTCTCCTTGAAAAGTAAAAGAAAAACTCTTTCAGAAAGTTGCAAATAGAAATACCATTTGACCCAGCAATTCCACTACTGGGAATTTACCCTAAAGAAACCATAACTGCTATCCAAGCAGATATATGCATACCCATGCTTATTGCAGCTTTGTTCACAATAGCAAAGAGCTGGAAACCCAAGTGCTCATCAACAAACGAATGGATAGAGAAGCTCTGGTATATTCACACAATGGAATACTATGCAGCATTGAAAACCAAGGAACTCATGAAATATTATGTAGAGTGGATGACCCTCAAGGACATTATGCCGAGTGAAATATCTCAGTCACGAAAGGACAAATATTGCATAGGGACACTTGTAAAATAGGACTGACCTCAGGATTGAGGGAAGACAGAGAAGGAGGGGAGGAACAATGTATACTGCATTGAAACAAATGAGGGAGAGAACTTTTTAAAAGGGATATATGATTGGGTACTTTGTGTTTTATACAATCATTGCTACCCATTGTAGTTTATATAATTAATTACCATTGCTCTAGGGTAAGGAGCTTTCTGAGAGCAGATTAGTAGGATATCTTACTATGATTTCAATTGGCATTTCCCTGGTGTAATTTAACTGCCTCTGAAAATTCACTGGAGGGTCAGCTATGGGTTGGTTCTGACTAAATGGTATACAATAACAACTTTGGGAAATTTTTTAAATGCACTAACAGTTTGCACAACTTTTGTGAAGTGTTTACTCAAATAGGGTTTGTTTGTCTTCTTGAGTTTTAGGCATTCTTTAGGCTTTCTAGGGGAGTCCCTTGGGGGTACAAACAGTTACTGCTCTTGGCTACTTACCAAAAATATCAGAGGCTTCAATCCAGCCAGAATGTCTTTAAAGCCTTGAGATCAGCGTTTATAAATGACAGTCAACCCTATGGTTCTCCTCTGTCACCATGAGTAAAATACCTTTGTTTTAAAATGTTTTGATGTAGTTTGTATATAAGTTCTTTGATACACATGCTACAAATATTTTCTCCTGGTTCATGGCTTGCTTTCATTTTCCAAGTGCCTAACAAACAACAAATGTTTTAAATTCATGACAAAGTATTTTTCTTTTTTTCCCTTGTATTGTTCATTGCCCTGGATGTGCTCACCAAGTTGTGCCAAGAAATCTGGAGAACAAACACTTAGCCAACTGACTGGAAGAGATCTATATTTGTTCCCATTCCAAAGAAAGGTGACCCAACTGAGTGTGGAAACTACAGAACAGTGTCATTGATTTCACATGCAAGCAAGATTCTACTGAAGATCATCCAAAAATGATTAGAACAGCACATCAGCAGAGAACTGCCGGAAGTCCAGGCTGTGTTTAGAAGGGGTCGTGGTACTAGGGATATTGTTACTGATGTTAGATGGATCTTGGCTGAAAGCAGAGAATACCAGAAGAATGTCTATCTGTGTTTCATTGATTATGCAAAGGCATTTGACTGTGTGGATCATAACAAACTGTGGCTGACTCTGAGAAGAATGGGAATCCCAGGACATTTAATTGTGCTAATGCGAAACCTGTACTTGGATCAAGAGGCAGTAGTCAGAACAGAGCAGGGTAACACTGCATGGTTCAAAATTGGGAAGGGTGTACGCCAGGGATGCATCCTGTCTCCATACCTTTTCAACCTGTATGCAGAGCAGATTATCCGAGAAGCTGGGCTCTATGAGGAGAATTGTGGCATCAGGATTGGTGGAAGATCTATTAACAATCTGCATTATGCAGATGACACAACCCTGCTTGCTGAAACTGAGGAGGACCTCATGCACTTGCTGCGAAGGGTCAAGGACTGCAGCCTTCAGTATGGACTGAGGCTCAATGTCAAGAAGACAAAGATTCTCGCCACTGGACCAATTGGCAGCGTCAGGATGGATGACGAAGAGATTGAGAGTGTTCACAGCTTCAGTTTGCTCGGCTCCACAGTCAACACTCTTGGTACCAGCAGTCAGGAAATCAAAAAGCGTATCGCGATGGGAGAGTCTGCTGTTAGGGACCTCTCAAAGGTACTCAGGAGCAACAGTGTCTCTCTGGAGACTAAGGTGCGCCTGATACAGGCCATGGTCTTTGCAATCGCTTGTTATGCATCAGAGAGTTGGACAATGACTAGGGAGGACAGAAGGAGAGTGGATGCTTTTGAGCTGTGGTGCTGGAGAAGGGTACTGAATGTACCATGGACTGCCAGGAAAACAAACAGATTCATCTTGGAGAGGATTAAACCAAGCTACTCCTTGGAGGCAAGGATTCTGGGGCTTCGTCTGACATACTTTGGACATGTTGCCAGGAGGGACGGGTCCTTGGAGAGGGACATCATGCTTGGTAGGGTGGAGGGACGGCGCAGGAGGGGAAGACCCTCTATGAGATGGATCGATTCAGTGACTGGGGTAATCGGGATGGGTGTGTCAGAGGCAGTGCGGTTGGCTCAGGATAGAGCAGGGTTTAGAGCTGTTGTGCATAGGGTCGCTATGAGTCGGAAACGACTCGACAGCACATAACAACAACAACAACAATTGTTCATAGGCTTTTTGAGAGCTTGTTTGGAGACTCTAGGAGGGGAGTGCAGCTACCCATATACCCTTGACCAAGAACAGTCCTCCTTCTAGGGGATGGCTGTTGTCTTCAACTGAACACACACAGGAGAGATGCACATGGAGCAGTAAGGGAGAAAAGGGACACCCGCCTAGCCAGCCAGATCAGTCAAATCAAAACTGGAGATCAATGGGTGACAGACTTCACAGCCTGATTGCCCTCACATCTGGTTTATGGGCTTTTTACTGGATTTATTTATCATAAGTATACTCCAAGGTCATTTTTACCCTCTGTGCTTTTTTTATTTTAGAAATATTTTAGATGCCCACCCATGTTTATTGCGGCTTTGCTCACAATAGAAAGAGTTGGGAACAACTTAAGTGCCCATCAACAAACAAATGGGCAGAGAAGCTCTGGTATATTCACACAATGGAATACTACCCTGCATTGAAAAGCAAGGAACTTATCAAACATTATACAAAATGGGTGACTCTGGAGGACATTATGCTGAGTGAAATATCTCAGTCACAGAAGGACGAACACTGCATAGTGCCACTGTTGTAAAACGGGACTGACATCGGGGTTGGGGAGACCTAAGAAAGAGGGGATAAATAATGTATACTGCATTGAAACAGATGAGGAAGAGAACTGTTTAAAAGGGATATAAGATTAGGTATTATTGTCAGGGGTCCAGAATGAAGGCTGCATAGTGGAGTGGACTTGGGGGGAGGGATTGTATAACAAAGAATTTTTCTTTTACTTTTTGGGAGAAAAGTGCACCAATGAATGGAAATCCAAAGTCTCTGTAAACTTTCATTAAAATTAATAATAAAAAAGGAAGATCTATTTTTTAAAAAAGAAATATTTTAGGTTTTACCCTTATATCTAGGATCCATTTTAAACTGATGTTTTGTACAGCATGAGGTGAGGATTGATGATCATTCCATGCCACACCCTCCTTCATATTTTCTTATGATCCAGTTGATCCAGCCTAATTTGTTGTTTGTTGTTGTTAATGTTGTGTCAAATCCAATCCAATCAGAGGAGATTGCCCTTCCTTCTCCAGCAAAGCATCTGGTGAATTTGAACCACATGCCTTTGGGACTGCAGAGCAGCTTCTTGCCACTAGGCCACCAGTGCTCCCTTCAGCATAAATTGTTGAAAAGACTTTCCTCTCTCCATTTGTAACCCTTATGAAATAATGGCCTGGATGAGTGGACCCATTTCTAGACTTTATTTTGATCATGGACATTGTGGTGTTGTGATTTTTTTTTTTAACTTTTCTACCCATTGCATTAGACCTGACCACAGGGCCAGGTTGGAACTTGTAACTAAAATTAATCTATGGGGCTCCATCCATCACCCTTAGCTCCCGTGGAGGTGTGGTCTCCAGCTGCCTCATCTGCAGATGCTTGTTTGCAATTTGATCAGTGTCTTCTACATCATCAACAACTGTGAGATCAACATAAGAGAGCCGACCAGACTGCAGAGGGACTGTGGAAAGGTGTAGCCTGGCAGAGCCAGTCTGGCTTGCTAGACAGTTGAAGGAAGAGTTGTCTTGGTATTGCTATCAAGGAAAACAGAAGCTTCTTGCATTCTGTGTTGCAGGACGGAACCTATACTTTCACTGTGTGATGTTCTTTGACTCCCATCTCTTAATATGTTTACCTAATACCTGATAGACCTTCTATAATTTGAGAACAGGGCTCCAGAGAACACTGTTCTAAGGAAGTTGGCGTTTACCAAATACCTGATTACATATACTTTAGGCACTGTCGTTTCATTTTAGTCTAACAAAAAGATAAGAGCCTCTTGTGAGATGAGTAGAAGTAACCCCATTTTACAAATGAACCTTTTTTTACAGAGTTCTCAAGGTTTTGGTCTGAGAAAGTACTGCAATTTTTCTGACTTCAAAGTTCAAGTTCCTTCTTCTCACCTATTAAATAGAGGCAAGACAATTGGGCTTTGAAACTGGTTTTTGCTGAGGATCACACCAAGAAGAAGACTGACTTTGCTTTCTTTCATTGCAAGGGCTTGCAAGACGAGAGGCCTAGCTAGAATCTATCATTTTGCTCTGCTGTGCCTGTCACACAGTCTGGTTGACTGTTTTCTTCTTGCATCACAATTGAATTTTGAAGCTACCCATGACCATTCTCATCACCAAAATAGTTTGATGGTGTATGTATGTATGTATGTATGTATGTATGTATGTATGTATGTATGTATGTATTTATTCATTCATTCATTCTTCCTGGCTACTTTTGCAGACAATTGGTCTAACACAATTCAAACTGTGTACCATAACCCCACTTTGCTTCTAATTTTCTTAGAAAATCTCTGGGCTCCTTTTACCTGCCTTTGTGTGCCCGCCTCTCCTCAGTCACCTATGGCCATCCCTTTTGCAGCCTGGCATCTTTTATTTTTGCCCCTGTTCTTGTTTCTAGAGCTTGTTCACACACACACACACACACACACACACACACACACACACACCCCACACTTCTCACCATGTTTGTCCAAGAACAAAAGGTAAGACATTCAAGCTTTTGGGTTCTTGCAGAATGCCTTCACTGCTCCATAGCCCTTCAAACAGCTTGGAGATTATTTTAATATATACATGACATTTCCCAGACTGTATCTTCCACTTTTGTAACTTTTCTTTGTTTATTTATAGTAAGTGAGGAGGCACACATGTAAAACCTTCCCAAGGATGAACCCCACTTAGTTGGGCACATTTACAATATCCAAGTCTTGTTGAAAATAAGCTCACCATACTCCTACCCAAGCAGGCAGCTAATTCATAAGTCTTTACTCTCGCACCACCCTTTTCATTCCCTCTCCTCCTTCCTACCTCCCATTTCACCACCACGTTTAGCCCATTGCCTTCTCTGAACTGGTCTTGGCTTGGGCTCTTATGGCGTACCTTATGATTACGTCAAGAATGTCAAAAGATTAACTTATTAGTCTCCAGTGTCTCCATGCCAAGGCCAATGTTACATAGACCTATACCTTTGCCTGTGGCCCTTTTTTTTTATATTCCTCAGTGAGGACCTAACTCTTTCAGCTAAAAGCAGCACCCCCTGAAGCATTCACTAGTCCTTTGTGTGACCTGATCATTCTTTCTTCCATTCTTTTGCCCATTTTCTTCTACACACATGGGTATCAGCTTCCTATCAATGTTCAATTTCCCGCTTTCATTTTACCCTAACCCCAATTTTTATCTCTTTCTGGCTTTCTTCTCTAATCCTTCCCAACCTTCAAGATTTATCTGCTAAATGTTGAGTATTTGCTTAGCAAATATGCTATATGTTGATACTAAACCTGCCTCAAAGAACAAACATCCTCAAATATCTTGGAGTCAGTGGCACAGGCTGCAAGCTTCTTCAAGACAAGGACCATGTCTTATTTAGCTTTATAGCCCCAGTCTGGGGTTGGGTACCTCATCGCCATGCAATAAATCTATGTTGAATAAGCAAATACAATTTGCTGTGACCTCTGACAAGAGCTTCAGACACAGAAGAGCATCAGGTTCTTCATGTAGAAAATGGTGTATAGAAGGCCTCCTTATATAAGTCAGGAGCATTTGATAATCTGCAATGAGGGACTAACACAGAATTTGGCCCAAAGACCTCAATAAACGTTAAGTTCACACATTCTGATTAAGTTCTTTGAATTGTCACTCAAATTCCACAACTAGATCCTATCTTGAGATCATAATGTGTAAGGGAAAAACCCAAACCCAAAAGCTCTGTGGAAAGGAGATAAATCTGAAAGGACTACAGTTAACAACACCCTGTGTTATCATTCATTGGTGGTATGAGTTTAGCTGTGACAGATCAGCCATGTTCCTGCACACTTGTTCATCTTTTTCAATTGTTCTGTGTGTACTCAACCTATTTAGCCACTAAATTTTCATAATCAAGAGTTTAGAGAATATATTTTATCACTAAGAGGTTAAATACCCTTTTGTCATACTGGTGTGCCCCCCATAACACTGAATTCTATATGTGTATGTTCAACAAGGAGTATAAAAATGGAATTTGTAGGTCCTGTCGTAACATCAAACCTCTTTCAGTAAATTAGGAGGCCACTTCGAGTTCCATGCGTTCTATGGATCCATGCCACATCTGAGCACTTGTCATATCAGTTTCACAGATTCCATCATTTTCATATTTGGGAAGCAGCACTTGTCCCTAAAAGGAGCTATGCCCTCAGCTTTTCTATCTGCAAAATAAAGGTTGTGCTCTCACTTTTTAAAAAATAATGCCTAAGACACAGAGGACAGAACACCGGACTGGGAGTCAAGAGAATGGAACTCTATTCTCAGATTTGACTATCAGCAGAGAGCTTAGACAAATCACAACCACTCGGTTTCCACATGTCCAAAGTAGAGCAACAATATGTCAGGAAACCATGAATCTAGGGCCTTCTTCCTCAGATAAAAAAATGAATTGCAAGTGAAGACTTTCTTTTGGCAAGTTAAAAACACACACACACACACAACCCAACCCAAACAAGCTAATCACCTCACATGCTCCCAGGGAGATGGATGTGGCAGGTGATGTCTTTGAAAGGCCTGTGTCTTCTATGCCCTGATCAGACCTGTCATAGCACAAATCACAGGTGAGAACTCAGAGAAGGCAATCATGTCTGATAAAAAAACAACACTAGGGGAGGAGAGGCATGCAGATTACTTAGATCTTTTCACACAAAGCTTATTTTATACTATCAAAATCTACTGCTACGATCTCCTTTTCTCACTTCCTAAATTGGTTGCTCGCCCTTATACTTAAAAGGGGTTAGGAAAAGAAATGAGAACTTGTGAGGGGAGTGACATGTACCTCCTTTGAGGCCAGACTTAAAGGTAGCAGACAAAAGGTTATCACTTGCAAATATCACTTGACCACGCCACCATGCCAAACATTTTGGATCCAAATTCACATCTTTGGACATCAGCCTAAATGTTCCATCATATTTTCCAGCTATTGTAAAGGAACTACAGGGTTTCCCATCAAAAGACCAGAGTTTAAGCTCCACTTCTATGAGCTGGCTGGCTTTGGGTAGGACACTTCAGGACTCTGAATGGATTGATGTAAGAGTCAAAAGACATGGCACTGTGTGGCATGCTCTGTTTCAGAGATAGTTCTAGTTGCCCTGGCCCTCTCTCTCCTACAGGTCTTCTCCTACCTAAGTACTTTTGCAGGGACATTCTGTTCAATTGACAAACCCCGATCCTTTTGTCTAGGATACCTGAAGAGGAGGCAGTACCATAAGTCAAATGTTTCTGAACCAAAGGGGACAAGGTGTCACCACCTGCAGCTTTAACAAGAAGCCCTCCGGAGAAAGTGTTGCTTTCTATGTTGACATTTTGTCAGCTGCAGCAACAGTCCTGGCCACACCTGGCCTCTCTCCTCTTCCCCTACCTTGATGACTTATATTTTGACCTGTTTGAGATCTTAACATGGCTTCCTCTCTAGTCACACAGTCCCTCTGCTAGTGTAAGCCCTTGAGGAGTGTCCTGTTTAAATCCTGTTCCCACCCCGCTTCATTTGAGATGTGCATCCTTCAAGGAATGGCCCCACCATTGCCACCTTAGCCTAATCAAATTCCAGCTTGCAACCCAGGGCAGCATTACAATTCCGAGTCTGAGCCACTCCAGCCAATGCAGACAGGGACGAGCCTCTGGTGCTTCTTCTTTGAAAAGATGGCTGTCTCTACCTCTAGCACACCTACGTAACTTCCTTACTCTGAGCTCAGAGGAATAATTACAGCACAAGGAAATTGCATGGGCACGGGAGGCCAGCTGGTCTGGGTTATATAGCTCCTGAGTAAACCTGATACAAAAATAAGACATTTTTGCCGTTGTGGCATGGGTTAAACAAAACTCAGTGCTGTAAAATACCCAGCATTCATGAAATGCCAGGGAGTTCTGGTGGCCTAGTGGTGGAGAGTTGCACTGCCAACCCAAAGGCATGTGGTGGGTCATGAGTAGGTTCTAAACCAGCAGCACATAACAACCATATGACATACAGAACCTTTACTGGCTAAATGAGTGATGATATTGTTCTGCCTTTCGTTCAATTTTGTGTCTGTGTATTTTGGAGGGAGAAAGGGTTGTCTTCTTACTTCCTTCTCACGAGAGAAAAATCCAAATTATCTCAAGAGTGGTTCACTAAAATAATCTCAGTCAGTTGTGTAGTAATTGACCCAATTCCTAACACACCAACTCTATGCAGACTTTAAAGTGTCCACCAGTTTAAAAAAAAATTATTTACAGCACGCACTAGTGAAACAATAGTCCTGCCCCCAAGCCATTTTTGTTAAACTTGAGCTCACCCCAAGCCCTGGCCCTCTATCTCCTACAGGTCTTCTCCTACTGAAGTACTTTTGCAGGGACATTCTGTTCAATTGACAAAACCCCACTCTTTTGTCTAGGATATCTGAAGAGGAGACAGTACCATAAGTCAAATGTTTCTGAACCAAAGGGAACAAGGTGCCACCACCTGCAGCTTTGACAGCCAATAAGCTTTGTTTCAGAGTATTGAGATACTAAGTGAGGATTATGATGAAACGGTCCTGCTCTTTTGATTTCGATACCCTGAAAGCAACTTGGTTTCTTGAGACCATTTACTTGTATGTGTGTGTGTGTGATAAATAACCCCTACACAGTAGTATAGAGACCTGTCTACCCACAGTGTGTATCTCAATACAATCTCTTAATAGTTGGGTCTGATGACTCATTAAGACAGTCAAAATGGCAAGCTCTTACAATGCTGTTAGCCCCCATTATACCCAAAGACATGAACAGTGTTTTGTACAGTGATTGGATTTGGAAAAGTAATAATAATCACAAAGAGTTGCTGTAGAGATTTATTTAGCTGCCACTTGCAATGTAAGTTCTGTCGAGTATCCAGGTTCATTTTCATCCTCTTTCATATATGGAGGCTAGAGGACATGAAAAACTGGAAACATATCCAAAACTAACCAACACATCTTACAAATTGTTTTCCAAGTCCCTCCACTTCAAAGCCATAAACCTGCTACTATAACAGACACTATGCTGCCGTTTATGTACGTAAAAACCTGTGTTTCCCTGTGCTTTTACGGTACAGTGCTTTAAACAAAGCTTCTGCCTTCAAATTAAAACACACATGTTACTAGCTTCCAAGAAAAGGCATCACAGGACGGAATTCTGCCTGGAGTTGGCAGCGGCATTACAAATACAAAGGCAGAGCAGCTTTTAAATCAAGTTTAATCACATTGCACCATTTAAAGTGGCTTTTTTAGGAGAGCAGATGTCAAGAGTCACATTTTTTAAATTGTCCTAATTTTCAATGCCCTGATCCAATGCCAAGTTCTGTGTTCCAACAAGGGATCCCGTTTTCCTGATTTAAGAGATCCTATTGACTATAAACCAAAGTGGCATAAGCACTTCTTATAAAACAATCCAAAAAGTAGGCACCATCACACCCAACTTATCTTTCTTGAAACTACAATTTTCTAAAGTCTATTTTCCAAAATCTCCAATAACTCCATGTAACATTGTTTCTGAATTCATTTAGGGGGATTTCTCTACCTGATCATCATGAAAGACCTCCTTTTTTGCACACACTTTAAGCATCCTAGCTGGGTTCCATAATTCTATACTCTTAATTGAGTTGGCAATCATGAAATAATTATAATCTCTAACTCAAATTTTCTCAAAAGATATATAAGTGTGCAAACCTAGGTATTTTGGGGGGATAGGGGCAGAGAATGCAAACAAGATACAGATGGCTAGAATTTCACCTATTTTTAGTTTGGGAGTGAATCTTTTCCTCTGGCAACAAATTCAAACTGCTTGCTTTTGTGTGACAAGATAATAATAAAAAAAATTTAAATCCCCAACAGTCCTTGGACATATCTGCAGCCAAATATCATCACTTGCTACTGGTATTGACACTGGATTATGAAGTTTGTAGGAAAAACAGTTTTACCATTAAAACTACACTAGGAAAGAAAAATGCACCCTTTCCCCTCAAGTGCACATTGCTCAGAGCGTCAATTACACCCTTCCTTTCTTATTTTTCACCATAGATTTATCTCCCCTTCAAATGAAAACCAACAGAAAGAAACTCTAGCAAGGATAATTGCTTTCCCTTCCCATTCTCATGTCAAAGACATATTCCGAGTGAGTAGTCTTCTGACCACAAAATTCATGTCCAAGTTATTTAAAAAAGCAAATCAAACATCGTTATCTAATAGAAAAGATGCTATTAAAAGTTAGCTGTGAACAACTAACAAGATCCCAAAAGCAGGGAAAAAACCCCCCACACATACATCAACAAAACAAATTACCACACATTTCAAAGAATGTGTTCTCTTCAATAGTTGCATGAGTTTTGATTGTTGCTTTTTGTCTTTCCCCCCAGGAAAATGTGCAAATCCCAAGGTTACCTGCGTCTGCTGGTTTCTGCTAGTATTTGGACTCAAGAAGGTGGTGAGTTGTGACTGACGCGCGGCCGTTTGAGAGCCGGGTGGCGTTTCTGGCAATCACTCTTTGTGTGCCATCTTTTATAAAGGTGCTTCTTGTTGCTAAGAGATCAGTTGCTTGGAGACCAAATCATTTAAAAAAAATATATATGTCAGGGGCCACCATAAATTATAACCAAATTTTGTCATTTCAGCTAGCCCTCTGAAATGTTTGGCTTTTTGTAATAGATCGTAGCGTACCTAGAGAAGCCAATTACTGATCGCAAATTGAAAACTGACCAAAAAGAGGAGAAAAAGATCTGTGTGTACACTCACATGGACGGGGAGTAATGCCACAGACTCCTCTTAATAGAGTTAGAGCTAGGCTCTCGGAAACTTTGGTGCCGTGGAGGGGGTGAGTGGGGGGAGTTCTCCTAGACCTTGCTGCAAAGGTAGGTTTATATACATGCACAGGCAGATTTACCTGTCCTGGGTATATCTGAGTGCAACTTGGAAGATGAACATATGTGGAATCACCTTTCACAAAGAAAAAATATAAAGGAAAATGCTACACGAGAAAATCTAAGTCGGAAGCCTTTGAAATGCGTCAGTCAGATGTTTCTAACATGTGCACGTTATTAAGAAGTCACTATTTTAGGTCCAGGTACCTGTGTGCTGGGGGTTGAGGAGGTAAGAGATGGATAAAAATCTCTGCCTTCTGCAGAGTCGGACGTAGCATTAACCAAGAGAAAGGGGGAAATAAAATTGGTTCCATGAAAAGGATTGGCTTTGGGGTTCTTTCCTCTGCCCATTAAGACCCTACTCTCAAATAAACAGTTACCCCTCTTGCATTTGCATTTTAAGAATTATGTCTTAACATGAGACAAGCTTATATGCTTTAAGAGTCAAAGGAATGGTGACATTCCACGTTTCCCAATAGATAGGGGGATATCTGAGGGCAGGACAAAGCTACATACAACTTGCCTTTGTATGACTTCACAACACACTTTGTTTTTTCTCTACATTCTCCACACATCACGGTTCTCTCTGACGCATCTTAGGTGCAAAGGAAGGAAGTCAGAGGTAAAAGACAGGCAATTTAAAAAGAGGTAAAAAAAAAAAGTACCTAGCATCTCAGAGATTTTCCTTTACTAAGCTCTAAGCCTTCAAGTCTTTGTCTTCACTGACAAAGCATCTTATGAAGACATGCACACGGGAGGGAAAAAAGGGAAAGTCCTCATTTTATTCTTTAGCTCTGGCCACTATTTTATTAGTATCCTGTCATCACACATTTAATAAAATAGAAAGTACTTTCAAATAGTTTTAGTTTATTTAGAAAGCAAAATAAAGCTATTTTTTTAATTGCACCGTGTGCAAAGGGTATCACATAAACAAAAAAATGAGCAGAAATTTCTTCCCAGAGGACATGAAACTGACTTTCCCCAACAACTCAAACTCCAAGGGAAATGGGCACATGATAGATGCACAAACTGAGCACACATTTCTTTCTTCAAACCCCTCACATTTCTCTTTGCCTCCTTTCTTCTGAAGGACAAACAGAAGCAGAGAGAAAAAGAATGAAGGTCGAAAAAGGCAAGAGAACAGTCAAGATTTCTGCATCTATGGTGGATGCTCAGGAAATGCTAATTAAGAGTCAGATAAAGCCAGCCTTGTGGAAGGGAAAAGAATTGTGGAAGCCCCTCTCTGCACTTGCTCCCTTTAAATCATGTTAAAGTCTCCCTCCTGTGGTCTAAGTGATTTTCATAGGGCTTTAACACCTAGAACACAGAGGTGTTGCTGAAAGTTTGAGTCAAAGGAGAAAACGGAAGGCACTCTCCTATGGAGGCTGAATAAATTATATTAGATATAATATAGACTCCGTGTAACTGGCTCCCTCTATAGAGGTGTGCTCCATACAAGTTTGTACTTTGGCCTCGTATATAGAGAAAAAAATAAAGTCTATCCTCTTTATCTTGGTTTCTCTACTCCTTTGCATCTAGTTTGGCTTTCTCTCCCCCCCTCATCACTGGTAGCAAGAAATTGCACTGCGGTCCCAAAGGCACACGGTTTGAGGTCACCAGCTGCTCCGCAGAAGAAAGATAGGCAAACTCCTCCTGTGGGATTAACTGCCTATGAAAACCTGACAGCCATGGGTGGTTCTGACACAATGGTGCATGACAACAATCTCTCACATATGAGTGATACCACCTGCCTTCTGGACTCTGAATCAGATACCATTCTGGATACCAGGCCTGGACAGGCTGACGTCTCTGAGGTGGTGGTGGCGAGATTCAGTAACGAACAAAGCATGGAGCCGGTTGTCAGCACTTTGTGAAGGAAATTGGTTGGGATTCATGAGGGCTCAACTTGTAAATGTCTCAACTTGAAGCTCTAAAAGAAATTTCTAGCACACATGTAACTGATTCCAAAGAATGTGATTCCTGCATTGGTCCTGCATTGTGGCTAACCACGGGTGCCCAGGAACCTGAGCTGTAGAGCTCTCACATTTTGATGCACCATGGCGGGGAAGGTGGTCAGACATCCAAGCCCTATTTTCCAAAATCTCAGAGTGGGGATCTACTCTAGGACCCCAACCAGTGTTCCTGGTAAAGGAGATGGTCAACCCAGAGACAATGAGTCCCAAGGTGTCCTCCGTAGAAGTGGCAGCCATTCCAGGTGCCTCTTGTTGGAGAAGCCAGTAAATCTTGAAGACAATTCAATAAGGACCCAATGGACTTGGAGAGGCCTAATGACCACTACCCAGTTGCCTGTCATTCATCTAAGACTTGACTTCTCCCGGTTGAAAACCAACCATATGACCCCAACCTTCTTAGCTCTTTCCCAGGTTCAATGTCTGTTCCAGGGAAGATTCTGCTTAATGGTCCACATCTCTGTCCTTACTCCTACACCTCCAGGAAATGGTTCCAACAAGAGGATAAAAGGCTTTCTGGTAAGCTTGACCTACTGGGTAAAGACTGAGGCTGTCCTCAAGCCTTTGGAGGCACTCTGCAGAGGGTCTTCTGAATACAGTCTGGAGCAGTTAAGTAGAAGCTCAGCACCCAAACAAGCCTGCTTTCTTCATGCAATGTCACCCTGCCAGATGCGGTGCAATAGGCAGAAAGTTACTGGTACCAAAGCACCAGGGGGCCGGAGAAGCTGACCTAGTCAACTCACATCGGTCTTCACAACGACTATTAAAAAGTAAAAGGTTTGGGCAGCAGAGGGCAGCAAAGTACAAACTGCCTCTAGGTGAATTCTAGGGTAACTTTGAGAGGCGCAAGGTAGGGAGCAGGTATGTTCACTCTCTGGGGGGACAGATGCTCATCCTGGCCCCAGATCCTCAACCAAGGGTGCTCCTGCCTTTCTAAACTCTGAATAACCTTTTCATTGCCCACTACCCTTGGAGATGCTACCCCTTAAGGCGAGCAGATCTCAGGACAGAGAGTTCTAGTTGTCTTCCTTGATCTCACCCCCCCTTCTGCTGGTTCCATTTGATGGGGACCTTAAGACATCACATTTCACTCTCTCTTTTAGCCACGAGTCACTGCAGGCTTATTCGGTAAAAAAGACCTCTAGTCACCTTGCTCTCCAAATTCCCGTTTTGTGCCCCAGCATAATAGGGAATATATTTCTCAGCACAAGCACCCACTAGTTCTACAATTACCTAAAGAGCAAGGCCAGCCAGAGTGTATGATTCATGTGGTAGGGGGCAAGATCTACCTACGAACTTCCACCAACAATGAGCCTGATGCAACCATGTTCGGAGGATTTACCTCCAACTCCTACTCCCTTCCCTCCTAATGCAACACTCCACCCCACCCTCTGAAAAAAGTATGGCTTCTACCCCAATCAAGTCCCTGGAGCTCATGGCATTCCAACACTCTGGCAGCTGGTCTGCCACTAAGCAAGCTACCATAACCCTTACCCAGGGGCTCCTGTGAGATACCTTCAGGCTTTAATTCACCAGACGAACCTGGTTCAACAAGATTATCTGTCCTATTCATCTTGTTAAAAGTTGCCAGCCATTCAAAGCAGGAAGAAGCTCTTGGGCTGCAATTTGTGTGGTAATTAACATAACAAAAGCCCACAACCTAGTAAGCACTACAACAAAGTCCAATTTCACCGCTTCTTTTGGAAAAAGAACCCTGTGTTCCTCCATAGATTGGCCAGGGCTGAGCCCCTTTCACAGCTGATAATTTATCTCCAGCTACTTACTGTCTTTGACAATTCTCAGGTATTAGTTTATATCTCTCTGTATTTTCCTGCAAAAGATATGTGGTGAGAGAAAAGCATGGATGGAAATCAAAGTCAAGTGTCCTCTTGAGCATATGAGGTGAAATTTTCCCATGAAATATATACATTAAGGCATCATGCATCCATGCAGTGACTTAAACCTGAATCTACTAACTCTGCTATTTTCTGATCCTCAAGAGAAAACGAAAGGAGAGTGGGGAGGGATGCTTACGACTTGGTAACACAATTATATGTCAACAACAAAGTTGTTTCAGCCAAGTAAAACATACTGAACAATACTCTCACAAAACCAAATCTCCAACTTCTCTGTGTCTCTTTATTAACTAATCTCTGGGATACATCTCCCCTTGTCTCCCTCCTCTGTCTGTGTAACCTACCAGCCACCTTTTATTTGCAGGAATGCTCCTTCACACCACTTGCCTTCATATGGCACCATGCAAACTTTGGGCAGATGTTCATCCCTAGAGGAGATAGGCTAACAAACAGACCAAGGAGTATCAAACAAAACCTTTCTGTCTTTGGGTACATATTTGGCTCTTTGTTCAGAGATTCATTTATATCTGAACTCATATTTACATCCAGTAGCATAACCTCTTATGGCACTTGGCACATACTGGTTTGAAACCAAATACATCCTGATTCCTAGGCCTGCCCCCAACACACTGTATAAGGGACTCTTGGCAGCTAACAAAAAGGTGATTTTTCTCAAGAAAAAAAGACCCACCAGCATGTTTATCTCCAGAAGATACCCCCCCTTTTTCTAGTTTGTTCCAACCCCTAACTCAGTATTTCCCAGGTGTTGATTTGCAAGGGCACAGCAGGCAATCAGTGTAGAGCTGATTAAATGTCCCCAAAAGGATAGAAAAGGCATGGACGTGTCTGTGTGCAAGAGGTACATGGTCTTACCTCTTGGGTGCAAGTGAAATTTTGATACCTACTCCCCCACCCCGCACCCCAGACACCATGAGGGAGATGAGTCATGACAGATTCAGACCACTCCTCTCAGAGGTGTCTGTCAGGAGATGTTGCTTCTGTCTTGTTGAGGCCAATTCTAGCAGCTAGAGCTTTCCATACATCCATCCTAACATTTTTATCTGTGGTATCAATAGTGGGTAGGCTTGCCAAGGGAGAGAATGGCAGCTGCATGTTTCTCTCACACATAACCTCATCCAAGGGACACCCACTACATAGTAATGGGCTCCAGATTAAGAGAGACTTTGGGGAACAAGCTAGGAAACTGATCTGCCTTCTTTGCCTGCCCGTTCCTTCCCAGTCTTCTCAATTAGTTCCAGTCAAATGAATAGAAAGCATAGATTTAAAAAGAAAGCAACTGAGGCTCTTTGGTCAAGAGGAAGACTCAGGGAACAAAGGTAAGATAATAGTTCCAAGAGACACTTAAGAAACGTGAACCTTAATGGGGGCATATGCTTCTCCAGCAAATCAGTGGATGGCTGAAGTACCAGGAAATTATGCTCACATCCACTTGGGGCTTCTTGAAATGCTGCCATCTTTGAGGCTCATTTATTTTTCTTTTTTGGGGGGGTGGGGGAGCAATTCTTGAGTATGTTGTGTCCTCTCTGGATCCTCAGATAGTTACAATTCAGACTCTAGTGGCCTGTGCCCAGCTAGGCTCTCCTGGCCTGTTTTCTTCTCCTGGGCCCATATTCTTCTGGCCAGGCCTTGGCCCTGCTCTCAGAAGGCTTCCCTTCCATTGTTCCATTCAAGCCCTCCAGCTGCTGACGTGATTATTAGCAGATTCCTGGTTTTCTCCAGTGACTTGGGACTAGAATTAGTCAATAAAGCTGAACTGTCACCTTCCTGATGGCAGACCCAAAACAAAATAGCTTCTGGTAGCCAGCTAATTTTATTATAGGAGAGTCCATCCTAAAGATGGCTGTGAATTGAAGTTTTCTTTTCATCTTATTGGCAAAAGGTTTTGATGCATTTAATCTCCGTTGGTTTTCAGCTCTATTTTCCTTGAGGTATACTCTTAGTAGTGGAATAACAGGGTTTTATAGAATTTTTGTGTTCAGCTTTTTGAGGAAATGTCAAACTGCCTTCCAAAGTGGTTTTACCATTTGACAATGCCACCAACAGTGCATAAGAGTTCCAATCTCTCCACAACCTCTTTAACCTTTATTGCTTAATGTCTTGTTAAGTTTGCCACTGCTACTGGGGTGAGATGATATCTCATTATGATTTGATTTATATCTCTCTTATTTCCAGTGATTTTGAGCATTTCTTCATGTGTCTGTTGGCCCTCCAAATATTTTCCTCTGTGAAGTCTTTCCATATCTTTTGCCCATTTTTAAATGTTATTTTATTGTCATTTTAATGAAAGTTTACAAAAAAGTTGGCTTTTCATTTATTCATTGTTGTACATTTTCCTCCTTCGCCCCATCAATTAACTTTTTTAAAATTTGTAATTTCTTTTCTTTTTTTGCACATTATCTTCTCTCCCTCCACGCACCTTTCCTCCAGCCCACCCAGCAATACACCTCTTATTCCAGATTGTTGTTATACTCTTTTGCCCATTTTGTAATTTGATTATCAGTCTTTATCTTGTAGAGGCTCTGCAGCGTTCTGTAAACTTTTGTTATGAGACCCTTGTTTGAGATGCTTTGCCAGATTCTTTTTCCAATCAGTAGGTTTTCTTTTCACCCTTTCAGAAAAAAAGTTTTTTATGTATAAAGGGACTTAATCTTTAGAGGGTCTCATTTGTTGATACTATTCTCTCTTAGTTGTGCATTTCTGGCTGTATTTGCCAGACTATTTATATCATAGTCTAGGTCTTCTAAATTTGGTCCAATTTTGCCTCTTATGATCTTTATGGTTTGGGGCTTTGCAAAATGAGTTTGATATCTGTATTAGGATTGTGTTAAATGTGTAGATTACTTTTAGTAGGATTGCCCTTTTCTCTATGTTGAGTCTTCTTATCCAAGAACAGAATGGAAATAGCCAATAGACCACTGACAACTAACTTTGATATGCATGAGTTACAAAAGCTTACAATGCAAAATAGAAATGGCAGAAAGCCGTTTTCACATAACAACTTAAAAGTATAACAGAACACCTCAAGGCACTATAATCTCTATTTTCACCAGACTATCTTCCCTCAAAATTCACAGCTATCTTAAGAGTTAAGGGTCATGTCTTCCTTATCTTCCCATTCCAGCCTGTATGTAGCAGTTGTCCAGTGTTCTTTGAGGGAATTAGAATATTTTCCCTTAATGTTTACCTTTACTGATGCTGCCAGCCCCACCCTCCCTGGCCTTTCTCAGGTTCTGTCAGCTGGGTTACCAGGCTACTCTCACTCCATGTGCATTCTCAATACTGCTGCATCCATAGACCTGTCTTGGCTAGAGACAGGAGTTATTCAAGAAGTCACACCTCTGTCTACTGCCAAGTATGGCACCAACTCAGTGCTCATTCTCCAGGGCCTAATTTGGGGTTTGATGCCTGAAATGTTCCATTCTTTTCATAAACTTACCTCATTCTATATTCTTCTGGGGTCCCCCCTTGCTGACACCCCAGCCTCTTACACTAAGGCTTCCCCCACTGGAAACCCTGATCTGGGCTCCTCACTATGGGGCAGCTATCTAGCACTCTAGTACCTGCGTCCTCTCCTCCTTTGCCATGTTCCAATGGGCATCTGTGGAGAAAGTATTGAGGGGTTTTGTGTGTTGGGTTTTTGTTTTTTTAAAAAAAAATCCTCCTCTTTTGCTTTGACTCCCCTCATTCCACCCATTCCTGGAAAAGAACCCCTGACAGAAGCCACCAACACAACTACCATTCTATCATGGATCTAGGCTCTGCCTTATTCCTCTCTGGAGACAATGCATTGTCACCCTTTCCCTAAATCCCTGGTGGTGATCTGATTATTTGTTCTCACAAAGGCAGTGGACAGCTATGTCCTTTATCCTCCTAACTCACCCTGTGTTTAAGCATCTGGTCTACCTATATAAGGCCACCCTGACAGCTCCCAGCTTTCCCTATCAACTTTCAACATGTCATAGATGTCTGTGACACGATAATCACACACACACACACACACACAGAGAGAGGTTCCTTTTTGCATGGTCAAGAGAAATAGGGAGTCAGTTAAGTAGGGAGGATCAGTCCTGGAATTCGTTTATTGCTATAAATTTAGGATGTTTAAGAGTTGGGGTTTTTTGTGGGGTTTTTTGTTTATTAATTTTTTTTTTAATTTGCACTCTTCACAAACAAAGTAGGGAAAAGATAAAAGTTTCTGCCAGTTAAACATGCTGAATTATCTGAGACAGTCCTACTTTACTTGATATTTTATTATTTGTTTTAAAAAAAGGTAACTGACAAATTTCAAATGCTTCCTTAAGACTTTCACAAAATTCCCAAATAATTTTAACAATTCCTCCTCAAATAATAAATTTGGAAGGAGGAGACCCTTGGATGAGCAGCAGATCAAGCAGCTGCTTCTAATTCTGGGGACAATTCCGGGCCCCATGCAGTAGCCCCAACCCCGGCATTCCTCATACAGCACCCATCCTCCTGTCCCAGGAGTCTTGCTTTCATCCACATGGCTGTGAACTTGACTCTGCCTGTCATAATCTTGCTTTCTTCCCACATGAGGTCGCAGCACTTCTCCTGACTCCAATGGAGTTAGGATGTATAGGGGTGAGGGGCGGGGGGGGCTTCTTCACCCCTTAGGTGACAGGAGTTTGCCAACAGGATTCTCCAGCTTCCAATTACCTGCTGCAGCCCACCCTTCTTCAGCTAGCCAGGATTCTTGGACATACCCTTCCCTGCCTTTGCCAGAAAATTTTCCTGAGCCATTCATCCCTTCTTTTAAGTGGAAGGTAACCCCATTACCTCTCCTGAAACTCTGGGCATTTTAAAGGTTTTCTAGTAAATGGCTAGGGGTATGGGCCATGAAGCTAGGATAAATTGGGAGGGACCGGAAGAGGAGCATGCTTCCAGACCACCAGTAGCCTTCTACACTCATGCTACCAAAGCCCTATTCAACACTGATGAAAGAGCACAGTTCCTCACTATCACCTTCTGAGCCATCACTGAGCGTAAAATGCCTATTTGAGTGAGCACACAAGAGCTAATATGAACTGAGGCTATGCCTCAATCTCTAAAAGACCGTGACTGGTCCCAGTCCTAAGGAGCCCACTTCTACTCACAGTAGGCTCCTGCCTAGTTCCCTAGAAAGCACCTTGGAAGGAGGCAATGTGTTTCCCTTCCACAGTGCCTGGCACATAGTAGGCACTCAGTAAATGTTAGCTTTTAATAAGGAAAGAGATAGGCCCAGAACAAGAGCCATGAGATGTTGCATGCAAGTTGGTAGAAGCCGGCAGAGATGGGGTGGACCATGACACAGAGATACATTGGCAGCACACAGTGAACCAACATTTTGTAGATCTGAGTTGAAGACAATTTCAGTTGTTTACGTGTAAAAGAATGCCATCAGGCCAAATAATGATAAAGCATTACTTCTAAATCTTCAGTGGAATGAATAAGGCTTTCCACGTACCAGATAAATATTGTGCTTGAGTGCCCCCAAAATGAGGAATTATGACCAAAATCGCCCTTAACCTCCCCCCCTCCCCCCCATCTATCATCTGTCTTGGCTATGGAAAGTCCAACTGGCCAGGTAATGTGAAAACTTGCTTCAAAACTGCGTGCCTTCTGGGGAAGGAAGGCAAGCTGGAGAGATATGCCAACCTAGTTAGGCACTCTTTGCAAGATACTTAGATTAACCGCTCAGAGTCCAGAATGAATTCTGCTACCTTAAACCCAGGATTGCTGTCTTGCCCATTCTCCATTTCTTTTGTCATGTTGCTTTGCACAGAAGGGTGGGAATTTATAGTCTCTATTTCTTGAGACAACATTTCCAACTGGTGCCCTGGCCCTGACTTGAAATTCCAAGCTGCTTGGCTGGGGAGTTAGAGTCTGACACAAAAATATGCAGGTGAAACAGCTCACTTCTCTTTGAGCCTTCTTAGGACCCTGCTGCATCACCCAGCTATCAGAGAGGCTGCTTTGGGGAAGGATAGTGGCACTGGAAATCCCCCATGCTCCAGGATTTTTCACCAGGGACATCTCAACGTGCCTTGTGACTCAGCCAGCCTAAACTGGGCAGAGAACTAGGTTAGAGACAGGTTGTCAGTGACATGGAAAGACAAAGTAAGAAATTGAGGGCAAGGACAATGACAATCTGAGCAGGAAGTTGACATGTCTCGGCAGGCCACGCTGGCTGGGTGAGTAGAACCTGAAGGCAAAAAGACTGGTATGCATGGGCCAGTCCGCATTCATGGTTGCATGGAAGAGCCCTCTCACCACACCGGAATGGGGGTAAATTGAGATGGGCAGGAGGTTTCTTCTGAGATGTTTCAGAGAATTGGCTTAGATTTTTGGGAAGGTTTAGAAGAAGACAAAAAACATCACGTTAAACAACTGTGTGATTCTGAGCTGACTTTAGAGGAAAATGTGTTCATACCAATAAGCATGGGAAGAGGCTCAACGTTGAACATCTGCACAACGTTGAATATCTGCTTATTGGATGCATTGGTGACATCCATGGGACCTGAAACCCCAAGAGGAGAAGTTCTACTCTGTCCTATAGGATTGCAATAGAGCTACTTGGAGAACGCAGATCCAAGACCCTAGCCTAGTTCTGTGACTCCCTCCCTCTGCTCCCCGACCTGACCTCCACAAGGCCCTCACCTACCCTTTGCACCACAACGTTTCTCTAAAATTAGAGATGCCAAGGAGGAGAAACAAAACAGAGGGGAAGACAATAGTTTTGAGCAAGTTGAGGGACCCAGTCAGCACCTAGAAATGTGAGTAAGGATATGTGAAAATTGATCAGGAAATTGATAGCACGCAGGAAGTTGGCAGCATTGGTGTTATAATGGAAACTCTAGCAGTGGACCAATCTTGAAAATAGGTGCTGTTATTGCTGTTGTTATATGCTGTCAAGTTGATTAGAAAGGAAAGGTTTACTGAGAACCTTGTGAAACACCCTTGATTTGAAGTCTAATGAAGAAGCAGAAGGGAGCCCTGGTGGTACAGTGGTTAAAGTTCAGTCAAGAATGGAAATCAGTGGTTCAAAAGGACCTGCCAGCTGCTCTCCAGGAGAGAGAAATGTGGCCATTTTTTCCTATAAATATTTAAATCAAACCAAACCCACTCCCATTGTTGCCTCAGTTCTGACTCAGTGATTCTGCAAAAACCTGTGTCAAGAACAGTTTCCAAAGCTGTAATCTGTATAGATGCCAAATGGTATATCTTTTTCTGGCTGAGCAACTAATGAGTTCACAGTGCTCAAGCTTTTCTTTAGCATCCAAGCTTTTAACCACTGTGCTGCCAGCAAACTCAGAAAAACTCCTGCCTTGAGAATCCTAGGGGGCAGGTCTGTCCTGTCGAGGAGGGTTGCTATAAGGAAGAATGGACTAACTAGGAGAGGTGTATGTAGCTGGAGTTCAAGGAGGGTGGTGGTAAAAGAAAAAAGAGGAGAAGGGTGCTTGGCTCAAAACACTGCACTGGCCGGAGGCTTCAGCAGTTAGATTCACACTGGTGTTCTCCCATCGGATTCAGTCAGCTGGTGAGCAGAGATGCTATTGAGGCAGCAAATTTAACAATGAAAGAAAGCGGAGAGCTGGAGTGAAGGGGAGAGTTGGTGATGGTGGTGAAGGGCACAGGAAGACTTCTTTGAATCAGCCTAACATCCCAAATGTACAGACTTCAACAAATGCCCCCCTTTCCTTTCCCCACCCCTCCCTCTACCCACAAAATTGTGTGACCCTATGATTAAACACCCCCCTCCCCTCCTTGGATCCTCATACTCATTCTACAATAATGGTTTTATACAGTGTTTGTCTTTGAGACTGAGTTAGTTCACTCAGCCTGATGCTCTCCAGTCCTTCCCATGTTAGGCAGTAATTTACAGAATCATTGCTCCTGTGTGCTGCATAGTATTCCATTTGGTGGATGTACCATAATTTCTCAATCCATTCCATTGTGGTTGGGCATTTGGGCTATTTGCATGTTCTTGTGATGGTGAATAACACTGCTTCGAATGTTCTTCAACTCTTAATCCCTATAATGCTTAAAGAGAGAAAAACCATCCTCAACCAAATTATTGGCCCTGAAAAGATCAAACTGTAGGGAGAACTGTGTTTTAGCATCTGTCTTTCCAACCCCAACTCCTTTGCAACCATCACTGATCTAGCAGTAGATCACGGTACAACAGTCCTAGAGTTATGAAAGGGACCATTAAATTTGTAAGTAAATTGAAGCACATGCATGCAGTTCTTTTTTTTTTTTTTAGCTTTCTTCTTTTTTATTTTTCAAAGGAATAATATATTGTTTATTTATGATTCTTTTTAAAATTTAGTTTGTTTATTTTTCATTTCAATGAACATCTACAGAGATTTTGGAATTCCAATCATTCATTGTTGCACCCTTCTCCCCGTACAAACCCCCCCCCCCATCCCCCGGTTTGCTCCTCTCCTTGAAAAGCAAAAGAAAAACTCCCTCATTGGTACACAATCCCCCCACACCTCCCCAAACCCCACCCCCTACCCCCAAATATAATCCACTCTGCAACGCTCATTGCGTACTCCTACGCAGTTCTTATTAGCCTCGCTTTACTGTAAGAAAAGGCTCATAACCTTTTCCATGACTTCAAAGCTACATATAATAAATAAAGGTGATTGTGATGAAGAATCTGTTATAAGAATGTGTTCAATTATTTTAGAATGAGAGCAAATTTACATAAGTTAAAAAGCAAAAATTATCTTTGAAAGGGTCACTATGACCTGGGGCTGCCTGTAATATTAGTCCTCTATCCGATGCTAGTGCTGGGGGTCACCTGCTCCAACCTTCTACTTCTGAATGCAGTAACGGCGGTGACTTAGAATGGAAAGGGGGAACCTATGGAATGCTTTGACCGTTTTTATAAACTAGCAAATCATAAGTCATTTCTCCCAGGCCAATATGTCGCTTGGAGTCTGCCTATTTCTTCAGCCTTTGAATCAGGAGGGGGCTGTTAGGAGACAGCAGTGTCAATTAATCCCTTAGCAAAAAGCCCCCTTCACTAAAGGGCCACTACACATGGCTTTGCTTGCCAAGCTATGTGTCTGCCCAGATGGGAAACCTTCCCCCCACGCCCCCAAATTGCACAAAGGAACATGGAGCTAGTGGAGGCCTTGACTGCATGCTTGTGTTGGGAGAAAGATTGATATGCTTTCTTTTCTCTGGATGTAGAGCAGCTTTCTCCTCAAAGCCATTTTCTCTGATATGCTTTCTTTTCTCTGGATGTAGAGCAGCTTTCTCCTCAAAGCCATTTTCTCTGACTGGCACCTTTTAGTGGCCATAGGCCTTGCCCCCAAATCCTAGCTGCTTTGGTTCTCTGCTCTGCATTGAGGGGCGTACTAGGGAGAGTTGACATCAAGTGCTCCACAGGCAATGGTGGCCTTGGGAAAGGCTTGCCTCTCAAGAAAGTTGGATGAAATAAGGGAAGGGCAGGCAGACCAGCTGAGCTGCGGGAACATGCTTTACGGAGTTAAAGTCATGGTGCAAAATCTCATTGTCAGCTGGTGAATATTTGCATAGTTATTTTAAACACGAAATGGGCAAGTCTGAGCTGAAACCCCTGTTGAAAGAGCCAGCTGAAACCAGACTACAAGAGGTTAAGTCATGTGAACAACTCTTATTTTTAAGTGGGTCTGCATGTAGTCAAGAACCACTTGTGTAGGATATGTCTTCAAATTAAATACTGTTGCCATTTGCCAGAGAAAATGTGCTTTAATTCCTTGATGCCCAAGAATGTCTGATTTCATTGTATAATGAAACTAGAATAATTGAACTACTTGTTCATTACAAAGCTCTCTAGCGAATGCTCAAAATTCTTCAGCATCTGAGTGGGCTTGGAGTGAATTAACAACGTCCTTTAAAAAAAATCAATCTAATTTTGAGGTAGGGCAAAAAATTGACAATAGAATTTTTTGTGAAGACTACAAAATGCTTTTTACTTGGAGGGAACTGCATATTCTTCTTGATTAGTAATGTCAGAGTGATTCATAAGGACAAAGAAAACATTAGAAAGCATTGAGACTGCAGTTCAGAACCAGGTTCACAGCCAGTGACCTCTCTCTCTGATGCCATCGTGATCTGTCCTTTAATCATTATGGTCTGGAGTTACTCTGTTACAGGTTGCAATCCAAGTCACCTCGCCTCAATGTGAGTGAAAACCCATCCTCCCCGCCTGGTTAGTGAGTCCTCTGAGCACAGAAGTCTTACTTTATAACTATCCCAGTGTCAAAAAAAGGCATTATACTTTGAAGCTCTAAAGAGGCCTTGATACTGGGTTTGGAATAGGAAGAGTCAAGAGACCAAGAACTGGCTTCAAGCTAAAAGATTGTGAAATAAAATTGAAAAACTACACCCAACGGGAGACTGATATTCCTTCCATCTCTTTTTTTTCTTAAAAAAAAATTTAGTAGTGATTTTAATGAAAGTTTACAGAAAAGTTGGATTTTTCATTCATTTATTCATTCATTGTTGCACATTTTCTTCTCTATCCTTCCCCAAATGCTATGCACTTCTTATTCTGGACTGTTGTCATAAAAATAATGCGTAATCAATCATACGTTCCTTTTAAACAATTCCTTCCTTCATCTGCCCCAATACAGCATTCATTATTTGTCCCCTCTTAGTTTCTCCCCAACCCCCATGTCACTTATTCTATAGCAGTGGCATTATGCCTTTTGATGTCACTGAAGTAAAGCCTCAGTATCTTCAAATTTTTGGAGGAAATGAACAAAATACAGAAAGGTCAGATTCATCCTATCTGGTTAGCCCTTTTCCGTTTGGGCCAACTAACTGTAAACTTCAATGGTAAAGCCCCAGCAGCAGGAATGTTTTGAGAGTAGAGAGAGCAGAGAGAAGTGATACAATAAAATATAGTCAGATCAAGACAAGCAGACAAAACTTCTTCAAGGGCTATGTCAGCACCCTACAGATCACAGGCCGGTTGAGGATGAAGGCAACTAAAGTTAAGACTTCAGTCAGTGTTCCAGAAAGTTCCTTTCCCATTTTCCCCATTGCCCCCAAAGTGATGAGGTTAAAAGCTGGGCAGGGGCACAGAAAGAGGGACCAGAAGGCTAAGGACTATAAGCACATGTTGTGACAGTCGAGTCAGGACACTGCTAATAATCATTAGCCCACTTTCGCTGTTGCTGAGAAAGGGCCAGCAGGGCTGGAGGAAGTGCATAAAGAGGAGTTGAAACTGGATCAATAATCACTCAGGCCTAAGCGGATCACTGTTCTTCTTTCAACTAGGAAATGGAGCCTGAGCAGGCAGTAAGTGAGCCTGCTTTCCTGGCTGGTGGAGAGCTGGGAGAGGAGGCCTCTGTGGCCAGGCACCTCTTTCCCCAGTCCACCAGGACAGCTTGCTGGAGGCAGAAAGGGCATTTTCTGGTTGCCTCAACCCTCTGCCTCAAGAGATTCCTAGAGAGGCAAGGGTTCTTCCTTGTGCCAAGACAGAAGATGAGGCTCCTTCTCCCCGAGCTTCTGTGTGCTTCCCTCCCCATTATCCACGGTAGCTTTGGTCTCTTGGATGACTGGGCTTCCTGCCATCCTCAGGGCTCCTCTGATCCCCAGACTTCCATGCATTTCTGTTGAACAAATAAACACACTCCTCCCCACCTCCAGCAAGACAAAAGCGGCTCATTCATGGGAACTGCTGTCCAGCTGACAGATGTTTTGGTCTCTGCTCTGCAGCCAGCCATGCTGTTGACCCCAAGGTGAAAGGCTCTGTCACCCGTGCTCATGCCCTGGTTGGCCAGTTGCTACCCAGGATCATCCAAGAATTTTGATATTTGTCTTTCCTCCTCTACTCCAGCCTCCACGACTCTAAGTGGCTCTTGGAGCAGAGCTGTCCCCAAAGTGGCCTTTGCTCAGATCAGCTGAGCAGTGGAAATGATGGGCCATCTGGTCAGGGCTGCTTTGCCACAGTTGCTCAAACCCAACATCTGTGGACCTGACTGTGCCTTTTCAAGGACAAGCCCACAAGGAGCCCTTTCATATGCTTCCTCACACAGGGCGCAACCTCAATGGAAAGTCTTTTTCCAGTAACTTAATGGCTGCAAAAAAAAAAAAAAATAGTGCTGTTTCTGAGTTATCATAACTTCATGGCTCAGAAATCTTGCATTCACTCGTAGTTTATAGCTGAGTCAGGGAGATAAGACCTTCACTAACATGACGTCTAGCTTTTAAGAGTTTAAAAGAACTCCCAATGAAATGGTCACCGATACCAGAGGGAAGAATGCTGATTTCCAAAATCCCACGCATGGAAGGTTCTGGTGCCATTTACGCTGAGCCCGAGGAATAGGCAGCATCACAGTAGGAGTAGAGCTAAGGGAGCTTGTCCTCGTCTAGCTGTCTCTGTGTGAAGGTAGGAGAATACAGAGCCAGTCTGAGCATCACAGGGAGAGTTGGGTGATGAGATTCAGTACAGAGGCTAAGACAAAGTTATCAGAAATATGACCAGCTCCAATTAGTCTTTGAGCCTGCCAGGAATTCCTGAACTGTCAGGGAATACTAAATTCTCTTTGGATCTTTCTGTGAAAATCCCTAAGGAGAAGTCTGAAGAAGGGATCCCGAAGGACTCTTTTAAAAGAGATGGCAACATTACGATCTCCACTCAATATACTCCTCCTCTCATGTGTAGCTGAGTGATCTATGTTTATGACCCAAGTCTAAACTAAACTGACAAGGCGCGTGACTAATATTTTATCCTGTTCCATCATTCAGCATAAAGATGGAAATTTGGATGTTTTTTCCTACTGTTTTCAGTGAGGGGATTATAAGGGGGTGAGGAATAGTGAGACACAGTAGAAAGATGTTTAAGCCGTTTGTGGAAGTATTGGGTGGAACTGTCTCTTTCCTTGCTTTCCCACCAACTGCCAAAGCTGAGAGTTTCAGAGAGAAGATCCTTAAGGACCTGCCGTCCTCTCATCATCAGGTAGGCCAAATCTGGGTCCCCCTGCACCAGAAGCAGGCAAACCAGAGTAAGTCCATATTATCAGCTCCCCCCGACCCCCCAGGTCTCTGCTGAGCACTCCCTCTGCCTTTCCCTCCTCCAGTAATGGCATTTTCTCCAAACTATATCCATATGTGGGGTTGTTTTTATTTTGTCAAATACGTGGACATTTCTGTTTGTTCAAGTTTGTATTTGTTTTTTTAAAAAAACATAACAAAGGCATTCTCCCTAGGAAAATACCCCTCCCCACAAAAGAACCAAAGCAAAGAGTAGGGGGAAGTGGAATTGAGTACTGATAGACATGCTTTAAGGCTAGTAAACAGTGATCAAGAAGGAGAAAGAAGTGGTGAGGCATGAGCAGAAAGCTGAAAACAGCAATAGAAACAAAAAGCTACCTTCTTTAGAAGGGCAATGCAAACAGCTCAAGGCAATGGGGAGACTGTTCGGATGCAAAAAAAAAATCTCAAGATATTGGGAGTCACAGAGGTATTTAGTTTGCACTTGAAACAAACAAACAAACAAACAAAAAATAAATGGGAAAAGTGGACTTTTGAGGCAACCCATTGGAGACATGCAGGGGCTGGAAAGTCTTGGTTTGGAGCTAAGAGACCATCAATGTGGAAAACTTCCCGAAAGCAGTATCACACACAGGACTTAATTATGTTGCACCTAATACTTTGCATCTCCCCTGTTGATTCCCTGAGATTATCGGCAAAAAACCAAGATTGGACAGTTAGGTCAATTTCATCTTCCTGGTGTTCATTTAACAAGAAATAGGATTCATCTCATTCTGGATGGAGGGGCTGCATCTCCAAAACCTTATACAGAGCCAGGTACATAAATGCCCAAAGAGAGTTCATGACCATTCAAAAAACCCCACCAGGGTTTTAGGAACAAGAGCCAATATTCTGTATGCTGATCCTACTCTGGCTGGTTCCACCCTGACTTCCTTATCTCGACCAAGTCGTGTTATTGTTGGCTGGACAGAGTCTTCTGCTCTTTATTCTTTTCAGTTTTGTTTCCATAAAGCTATCAATGGATCGCTTTGTCTTTGCAAGGCTAGAGTTATTTGTGCCTAATTCAGCACACTGGGAATGACTAGGATCCTGGCTATTTTCTAATTTTTAAAATGAAAATACAAAAGATATTATTAAATAATAAAAACCATTACACAGATCTTTTTGGAAAGTTGTACAAACACTTAAAAAAGAGTAAGAAGTGGGTAATGATTTCCCAGTCAGGGAAAAATGTGCACAAAATGGCTTCTGATATCTTCACAAATGGTTGAACCGCAGTTACAAAACAGCAGCAATGGGTAAAAGAAAACTTGGGTGATAGTTAAAGCCTAGACTTCTTGAATAAATGTCTTTTATCCAGTTGTCCCTTCTTGACTACTTGTGGGTTTTTGTCAAGTAGAAGGAAGTTCTGGTGGCTCGGTGACAAAGAATTGTTTTGTCATCTTAAAATGGTTCAAATCTGCAGCTGCTCCATGGGGGAAAAATGAGTAATCACCTTCCCTGAGATCGCCTATCAGGTCCATCGTGATGGTACACGACAACATCACCAAACCTATGCCTACTCTGTCATTGCTGACTAATGTTAGCACCAGCTTATTTTTTCTTTCTCACCTCTTATCAGCCCAAATACTGTTTAAAATAGGTGTCTATATGAGTCTTGCTGATAGACATGAAGGAAAAATTGAGGTGAAGCTAATGTAAATTCAAGTGAACTGCACTAAGCATACTGACTCTCTAGGGTCCCTTCAGTGCAGATCACTATTCACCTAAAAGGATTTACTGAGACATCTTGCCTATATCCAGGAAAGTGTCCTTGATTGGCCCCTCAGAATCACAGATTCACAGAACGATGAGGCTTTGAGAGGTCTCAACTGCCCTCAGAGTACTTGTCAAGTC
Organism: Elephantulus edwardii; assembly: GCF_000299155.1. Taxonomy (NCBI): domain Eukaryota; kingdom Metazoa; phylum Chordata; class Mammalia; order Macroscelidea; family Macroscelididae; genus Elephantulus; species Elephantulus edwardii. The sequence goes on from NW_006399914.1 coordinate 7,112,829, forward strand.
CAACCTGACTTCCCCAGTTTTAGGCATTACTCCGTTTAAATAATCTTCTACTTTTATCCAGGAAAGAGATGGGAGAAGGAGTAGCCAAAGTGCCATTAGTATCTTCTTATTAGAATACATCTAGAGCTGCCATGGCCTCTTTTATGTACTTCTACACTACCCACCCCACCTCACTGCCAGACACAAATCACACCATCTCTAATTTCTCCCCATAGAGAATCCCTTAATATTTTCTGAGGTCCAGCTCAGATGTAACTTCCTCTGGCAGGCCTTCCCATCCCTTTCTTCTGAAGTCCCAAGGCCCTTAGAATTGTCTTTGCTATAGTATCGTACTTGACATTTTCTATTATTAGACAGTAAGGTCCTCAAGGGCAGGATCCATATCTGATTCACCTCTGTGTCCCCTGCAGAGCTGAGCCACCACAGACCCTCCTATTTCACTGTTTTCAGGCAACTGTCACTGTTGGGCTTCAGCTGTTAACAGCTTAGAATGTTATCTTCCCCAGAAGTCTTTGCATGAGGGATAGGAAGAGGGGGAAGAGATGGACAGGCAGAGGGATATGAAAGAGGTGAGGTTAGGAAGCATCATTGCCCTGTGGTTGATATTCCTGTCAAGGGGGTTTAGACATTCCAGGCAAGGCAAGTGAAAAATTGCACAGTTTTCCATGGAACATGCCATTATAACTCACCAGAAAGTTGAATTTGGGGAGTGGAAAGCTGTATATGACATCCCCTCTATCATGTTGTTGTTAGGTGTGCTGTAGAGGCAAGTATCATTCAGAGCAACACTATGAACAAACAGTTCTGAACCCTGTCCTATCCTGTGCCACATTTATTATCTCTGACATACCCGAGCCCATTGCTGCAGTAACTGTGTCAGTCCTCACATTTGCTGACCTTTCTAAAATCTTTTCAAGCATGATATCTCTTTCCAAGGAGTAACTCCTCCTAATAACATGCCCAAAGTATTTGAGATGAAGCTTCACCAGCTTTACCTCCAAGGAGCACTCTGGTCGCACTTTCTCCAAGACATATCTGTTTGTTCTTTTGGCAGTCCACGTGATAGTTACTACTCTTCTCTACCACTATAACTCAAAGATACCAATTATTCTGTCATCTTTATTCATTGTCCAGTTCTCAGATGCACAGCATGTGATAGCAAAAACTATGGCTTGAATCAGGCACACCTTGGCCTTTCAACTGACATCATTGCTCTTTAAGACTTTAGAGAATTCACTTATAATAGCCTTTCCCTTTTCCTGAGCTCCAAGGAGCCCTGAAGAGAAGGCAGATTGTTTCCATGGTTTATTAAGTCCCTTCTTAACAAACTTCTCCTGTCATTCTTAACATTCTTTTCACTATTAGCCATAATTTATTACAATCTATAATTTGTTATGAGTCATAGTTTGCTGTTCACTTTATCCACAAATTATCAATCTGTACACTGAGCAAATATTTGAGAGGCTGGACTCTATGAAGAAGAAAGTGGCACGAGGATTGCAGGAAGACTAATCAACAAATTGCATTATGCAGAGGACACAATCCTACTTGCAGAAAGTGAGTTAGACTTGAAGCAGTTGTTGTTGTTGTTATGTGCTGTCAAGTCGTTTGTGACTCATAACGACCCTATGTACAACAGCCCTAAACCCTGCTCTATCCTGTGCCAATCGCATTGCCTCTGACACACCCATCCGGATTACCCCAGTCACTGAATCAATCACCTTATAGAGGGTCTTCCACTCCTGCGCTGTCTCTCTACCCTCCCAAGCATGATGTCCCTCTCCAAGGACCTGTCCCTCCTTACAAAATGTCCGAAGTATGTCAGAAGCCCCAGAATCCTTGCCTCCAAGGAGTAGCCTTCTTTAACCCTCTCCAGGATGAATCTGTTTTCCTAGCAGTCCATGGTACATTCAATACTCTTTCTTCTCCAGCACCACAGCTCAAAGGCATCAATTCTCCTTCTATCCTCCTTGGTCATTGTCCAACTCTCTGATGCATAACAAGTGATTGGAAAGACCATGGCCTGTATCAGGCTCACCTTAGTCTCCAGAGAGACACCGTTGTGCTTGAGTACTTTGGAGAGGTCCCTAACCACAGACTTTCCCATCGCAATTTGTTTGGTGATTTCTGGGCTGCTGGCGCCAAGATGTGGAGCTGAGCAAACTGAAGCTGTGAACAATCTCAATCTCTTCACCATCCATCCTGATGCTACCAGTTGGTCCAGTGGTGAGAATCTTTGTCTTCTTGACATTGAGCCTCAGTCCATACTGAAGGCTGCAGTCCTTGGCCCTGTGCAGCAAGTGCATAAGGTCCTCCTCAGTTTCGGCAAGCAGGGTTGTGTCATCTGCATAACGCAGATTGTTAATAGATCTTCCACCAATTCTGACGCCACAATTCTCCTCATAGAGCCCAGCCTCTCGGATAATCTGCTCTGCATACAGGTTGAAAAGGTATGGAGATAGGACACATCCCTGGCGTACACCCTTCCCAATTTTGAACCATGCAGTGTTACCCTGCTCTGTTCTGATGACTGCCTCTTGGTCCAAGTATAGGTTTCACATCAGCACAATTAAATGTTCTGGGATTCCCATTCTTCTCAGAGTCAGCCACAGTTTGTTATGATCCACACAGTCAAACGCCTTTGCATAATCAATGAAACACAGATAGACATTCTTCTGGTATTCCCTGCTTTCAGCCAAGATCCATCTAACATCAGCTACAATATCCCTAGTACCACGACCCCTTCTAAACCCAGCCTGGACTTCTGGCAGTTCTCTGCTGATGTGCTGTTCCAGTTGTTTCTGGATAATCTTCAGCAGAATCTTGCTTGCATGTGAAATCAATGATATTGTTCTGTAGTTTCCACACTCAGTTAGGTCACCCTTCTTTGGAATGGGAACAAATATAGATCTCTTCCAGTCAGTTGGCCAAGTGGTTGTTCTCCAGATTTCTTGGCACAACTTGCTGAGAACGTCCAGGGCAGCATCTGTTAGCTGAAATATGTCAATTGGTATACCATCTATTCCTGGGGCCTTATTTTTTTGCTATTCCCTTCAAAGGAGCTTGAACTTCTTCCTTCATCACCATAGGCTCTTGCTCAAATGTTATTTCATTAAATTCTTCTGTATCTGCCAATTTCTTTTGATACCATGACTCAGTATATTCCTTCAATCTTTTTTTTAATACCTTCTGGATCATTTAATATTCTGCCTATTTACTGCAGAAAATCAAAGACTACCATCTTCAATATGAGTAACATCTCAACAAAAAAATTAAAATCCTTTCACTGGTGAATAGGCAACATCATGATTGACAGAGAATTGCTTTATACACATAGACAACTTGAAAAATGAATAAAAAGACCAAAGAATTGTTATCTTTGTTGTTGTTATCTTTCCTCTCACGTCCTTTGGGCATATTTTGTAGGAGGATCAAGTCTTTCCAAAAAGACATCCATGCTGGGGAAGATAAAGGATCAGCAAAAGACAAGAGGCCCTTCAGTGAGCTGGACTGATGCAGTAAGTACCAAAGTAGGTTTGAGCATGACAGAGATTGTGAGGACCATGCAGGATAGGGAAGGATTCCCATCTGTGGCTTGTCAGGTCATTATAAGGCACAGTCAACTTGGAGGCACCAAACAACAACAATCAGCTGTGAACAATGAATCAGGAGGACCAAAGAAGAACTGAAGCTTTTGATCTGCGATGTTGATGAACAGTCATGAATATACGTTTATCATAGGCTGGCATAAAACAAACAAACCTATTCTGGAGGAAGTGAAACCAGGGTATTCTTTCGAGGCAAAGATGATAAAACTTCTTACATATTTTGGGCACATTGTCAGGAGGGGCTGATCCTTGGAAAAAGACATAGTGCATAGAAAAGCAGAGGGGTCAGTGAAAAGAAGATCCTCAAACTGTATGGCTAGGCACAGTAACTGCAACGATGGGCTTGAGCACGACAGAGATGGTGAGGAGTGTGGGTAAGCAAAGCTCCAGTGTACAGGGTCTCTATGAGCCATAGACGACTTAACAGGCCCTAACAATGACAATTCCGGGAAGGAAGTCCAGATGAGTCAAAGCAGAAAGGATGCTCTCCCAGGGGCCCTGAAGAAAGAACCTGCGCTGTGGAGTGGATCACAGGACGAAGTACTGCAGGTGACCTCTAGGACCTCAGTGCCTGAGTTCTACACTCACAAAGAACTAAATTTTGCAAATAAGTTTTGGGCTTGAAAGAACATCCCAAGCCATAGATAAGATTGCAGATCCAGCTGACATTGATTTCAGCCTGGGAAGACTCTGAGCAGAAGAGTAAGTCATTCCTGGACTCTGTTCTAATGAGGTCATAATTTTGGGCTATTTTACACAACTAGGTTTTTGGTAATTTGCTTCCTAAATTTACTGAATATATTCTTACTGAGTTAATTATGGCTCATAGAAGTCTATGAAGACTCTAGCAGGCAGAGGAGAGCTGCCTCATAAGGTAAATGCCCTATTGAATTTGTGGTTGTTGTTAGTTGTCACAGAGTCCACTACAACTCATGTTGCTGTTGTTGTTAGGTGCCATCAAATTAGTAGGAGTCATAGCAGTATTATGAACAACCGATCTGAGCTATGTCTTATCTTGTGCCATCCTCATAATCTCTGATATACTTGAGGTTATTGCTGCAGTTACTGTCAGTTCCTCTCATTATGGGCCTTCCTCTCCTTCACTGACCCTTCATCTTTCCAAGCATGATGCCCATCTCCAAGCAACAGCTTCTCCTATCAACTTGCCCAATGTTTGTGAGATCAAGTTTTGTCATTTTTGCCTCCAAGGAGCATTCTGGTTGCACTTTCTCCAAGACATATCTATTTGTTCTTTTGGCAGTCTGTGAGCTATTCAGTACTCTTCTCCAACACCACAGCTCAAAGGCATCAATTCTTCTGTCATTTTTTTTCCATTGTTCAGCTTTCAGATGCATAGGAAGTAATTAAAAACGTCACAGCTTGAATAGGGAGCATCTTGGCCTTTAAAGTGACATCATTTCTCCTCAGTGATTTGGAGAAGTCCCTAACTGCAGACTTGCCCAATGCAATATTGTCTCCTGATCTCCTGACTGCCGGTACAAATGTGTTGATTGTGGATCTGAGTAAGATGAAATCATTGACAACTTCCATCTTTTATCCATCTATTATAATGTTTATTGCTCCAGTGGTGAGAACTTTTGTCTCCTTGATGTTGTCTTTATCTAATCATGGATTCCTCTGGACAATATGCCCAAAGTATGTGAGAAGTTTTATCATCTTTACCTCTAAGGAACACTTTGGTTGCACTTTCTCCAAGTCAGATTTGCTAGTTCTTTTGGCAGTTCATAAGTCATTCAATACTCTTTACCAAAAATTCAATGTTGTTGTTGTTGTTATGTGTCATCAAGTCACCTGGGACTCATAACGACCCTATGTACAACAGCTCTGAACCCTGCTCTATCCTGTGCCAACCTCACCGTCTCCAACACACCTACCTCAATTACTTGAGTCACTGAATCAATCCATCTCATCAAGGGTCTTCCCTTTCTGCACTGTCCCTCCACCCTCCCAAGCATGACGTCCCTCTCTATGGACTGGTCCCTCCTTGCGACATGCCATACAAAGACATAAATTCTTCTTTGATCTTCCTTATGACTCTACATTTTTATGGAAGCATCTTTCTCTCTGGGAGTGGCTTGTAGGTTTGCATCACTGAACTTTCAGTTAGCAGCCAAACATTTAATCACAGCACTCCCAGATCTTCTATTTGCTATCTGTTGTTGATGTTCTTGTTGTGTACCGTCAAGTTGAAGCCTACCCATAGCTGACCCTTCTGTGGGTTTTCAGAGGCAGTAAATCACACAGAAGGCGGGAGCTTGCCCATCCTTCTACCATGAAGCAAATGGTGGATTTGAACCATGCGCCTTTGGGATTGCAGCACAGATTTTTACCACTAGGCCATCAGAGCTCCCTGGTGCCATTTTGTTGATATTATATGCTGTTGAGTTGCCTGCCACTCATAGCCACCCTATGGACAATAGCCCTGAACCTTGTCCTATCCTAAGCCAATCTCACTGTCTCTGACACACCTTCCCCATTATCTCAGTTACTGTGTCAGTCCATCTTATCCAGGGCCTTCCCCTCCTGCACTATCCCTCCACCCTTTCAAGCACAGTGTCCATCTCCTTGGACTGTTCCCTCCTAGCAACATGTTCAAAGTATATAAGACAAAGCTTCAAATCTTTGCCTCCCAGGAGCAAGTTGGTTTCACCCTATCTAGGACAAATCTGTTTTGTACCATTAAATGAACTCCAACTCATAGTGACCCGTTACATACATCAGAACAAAATTCTGCCCAGTCCTGCATCATCCTCACAGTTTCTGATGTGCTTAAACCCATTGTTGCAGGTCAGTTGAAGGTCTTTCTCTTTCTCCTTGACTAAGCACTATGTCTTTCTCCAGGAACTAGTAGCCTCTCTTGATAACATGCTCAAAGTATGCGAGACATACTTATAAATAATAGCAGGATATTTGCTACATGGCAAAAGAAGAGAGTAAATATTAGGGCAGAAGGAGATGATCTAGAGACTTGTGTGAAGGTGGGAAGCAAGGAAGCATCCTAGTCAGAGGTACAGAAGTAACAAGGTCAAGCTAAGATGCTCTTCCTTCAACCTCAAGAGAAGGACAATGCTTGAACCTCTGTGGTAGGAGTTCAACCCTTAAGTCTTTTTCTTCATGAGAGGAAAGCTTAGGCAGTGGTATTGCCTGAAGCTCTGTGACATTTTCTGCCCAGCATGAAATTGGAAGAGGGAACAGAATATGAGCATGAAATTCTCACGCTGGGGATACCTCAACAACGTGCTTCGGTCAAAGCCAAATGCTTCACTTACATCGCGTGAAGCTTTGGTTTGTTCCTGAAAATTTAGTTGTTTCTCAGAACTGTCTTTCATGTTGTGACTTGCTAACAAAGGCACAGAAACAAGTTTTCACATTTTGTTACCCATTCCCAGTTCTTGTAGAACATTGAAAAAAATAAATGAAACACAACTAGTTTATTTGTCCCTCAAAAGAACCAATATTTAGTGTTTTTTCTTCTTTTTTTTTAAGAGTTACACTAGTTTCTCTTGAACTCATAAATCATTTCAACATTTTAAACAGCTTAGAGGGGCTATTTAATACTGAAAATAATTAGAGGTTGTATAATATGCACAGAGGGACATATGACTTTAAAAAGAAAAGTCTCATCTCATTTTCTTCCACCATCTCAAAGGCCCAACATCTATACTGGAAATAATATTTTTGATGACAAAAAAGACTGTTACATAAAATCATAACCTTCTCACAGATTAAGCAATCATATATTAAGTTCATATTCTATAAGAAAAATATGGTACCATGTTGTCATCACATTATACAGGGGAGCAAATTATGAGCTTATAAAGACAATTTAGCAATGCAAAATTATTAAATGGGATATATATATCCCAACAACTAAACATATAATTGCAGAAAAGGGGAAAAATTACTTGATACAGATGACTAGGCTTGAGTTCATCTTTGAAGAAAGGCAACCTTTCATCAGCGAAGTAGAATAAAACAGCAATGTTGGAAGAGTCTAGACATATTTGAGAATAAGTAAACCAGTCAGGATGGAGATGAATTTCATAGTAGGACATAGAAGAAAGGTTTGGGAAAGCAAGCAGTGGTGAAAGGTTTGGCCAAGTTTAGACCTTTCCTGTATGCAGTGGAAAGCCACTAAATAGTTCTCGATCCAACAAAAGCAGTGTTTGATAAAGACCCATGTTGTATACTATGAGAAGTGTTTGGTTTGGCTTGGTGGCAAGGAACCAGTGGGGAGATTGTGGGAAAAGTGGTAAACAGCCAGTCCAGGCACAGCAGAGAGGAAGAGGGGAGAGCCGCATCTAAAATACAACACACGGACAAGTCAAAAGAACTAACTATGGCAACCCCATGCCTTCAAAGGCACTAACTAGCACTCTTTGGGGGACAACTGTTTTGTTGTTGTTCATTGCCAACAATTTGGAACTAACTCAGCTAAGTCCAGCAGATTTTCAGAGGCTGTAAATTGCATGGGAGGAGATTGCTTATGTTTCTCCAGTAGAGCAGCTGCTGGATTTGAACTGCTTGCCCCTGGGTTAGCAGCACACGTCTCTATCCACTAAACCACCAGAGTAGCTACTGGAAACCTTCCTTTCATTTCACAGAGGAATCAAATTATGGGTGAATTCACCATGCTATTTTTAAAGAATCACCCAACCCATTGTCTTCAAGTCAAGTTTAACTTTTAAACAACCTTACAGGGTAGAAGGGTAGTGAGTCAGTGCAAACCAGAGGGACCCTGATTGAGAGGGACTGACACAGTGACTGTGACAACGGGGTCAAGTTTGGCTGAGATGACGAGGTTGGCTCAGGATAGGCATGGTTCACAGCCGTTGCTCATAGGTCACTATGAGTTGTAGTTGACTTCAATGACACATAACAGCAACAAGAGTCATTCTGGAAGCAGACTGCCATGCCGTACTCTTGTGGTGTCGCTGGTATTGTTGGATTTGAACCATTTTGACTAGCAGTCAAGTTTTTAAATCACTGCATCACCACAATTTCCCCCGCCTCCTGAATTTGTTCATATTTGTTAAGAATGTCACAGATTATTGTTCTGCAATCCTAGATGTGCATGGTTCGAATCCACCAGATGCTCTGCTGGAAAAGGAGGGACAAACTCCTCCTGTACCAGTCAGATCTGATTTGACAGTTCACATATGCACAAATAATAATATAATTTTTTAGAAATTTTAAAAAAAGAACGTCAGAGATTAAAAATGTTTACATCTTGAACAAAGCAGTGTTAAGACTATGCAAAAGTTGTCTTAGGGCACCCAGAGAGCAACTTTAAAAACTGTTCCTGGGAGTTAAATTGCTTCCCACAGATGCTGCTTAAAACCTAAGTTTCCATAACCTTCCACTTATCTACCTGGTCCCTGCTAAGCTCTCAGTTTCCTCTTCATGGAAACAGTGCTTCACAAAGCGAGCACCTTGAGAAATGTGCATAGAGCGATGGCTATACCTATCACAGATGCCAATTTCACTCAAGTCCTGTAGTACTGGTGTTGCTTCTTCTGTGCAGTGGTGGGGAAACCACGTGGTCACCACAAGCCTTGCACCTAGAGACGAGCAAAATGAAGGTGGTGGAGGAGACACTGCAGGTAAGAGCTGACTTAACTGAGCACATATGATGTGCCCTGTCCTCAGCTGAAAACTAACAGGATGTGCTTAGCACAAATGTAAATTTGTTGTCTTGCTCTCTGCTATTGAATCAGAGAGAGGGTGTGAGAAGGTGACAGAGAAGACCTGGAAAAGGAAAGAGGGATATACGTGCAAGGAGCAGCACTATCTGCTCTGGAAAACAAGAGACAGATTCTCTTAAGCCACACAGAAGGAGGAGAGAGGCTTCCACCTCGATGCTTCTCTCTCTCCTCTCTCCTCAGTTCTCTCTCCAGAGCTGGCACTGAGGACAGAAGGGGCATCTACTACCTTGAATTTGTCTCTGATACCCACCAAGCACATCTCCTTCCCCATTTCGCCCTTCTGGTTAGAGGTAAATGTTTTGAAAATGGATTCTTTTAGTATTTATTCCCTTTATTGTTTCATTGTCCTGGGTCAGTTAAGGAATTAGGTTTTATATTTTTCAGGAGGGGGATTGGTACTCACTTAATCAGATTTTAAAGAGACACAGAACTAGAGAACCTGAAATCCAGCTTCCTACTGGAAAGCCTTCTCTCAGGAGCCCTCAGACTCCAGCAGCAGTGGTATAGTCTCTTTTCCTCAAGCTTCCCCCCAAAATGACTCACTAGTGATTTAGCAGCTTCTGTGGCTCTTGTGCTATGAGTAAGAAATGCATCCAGATCCTGGAGTCTGAGAAATTAGTGCAATGGGCACAACTGAACCCTTTCCCAGAAGAGCTACTTTCCAGTCTACATTTTTTTCGAGTTACTCTATAAATGTTCAGAAATGATGTTAGTTATATATCAGAGTTCAGGTCTTCTGTGTAAAGCTTACTCTCACTCGTATTCAACTTGATGACACTTAACCACTGCTAAATGAGGCTCGTGCTATTATATCTGGAGGAAACACTCTTCCACTTTGCACATCACTCTTTGTCAATGCGCTGTATGAAGTAACCTGGGTTTGCTGTGATGCTGAACCTTGTACCATTAGGGTATCAAATACCAGAATGGCTTTCCATTGTGGACAGTGTTTGGTGGAGATCCCAGATATAAAACAGGTTTGGAAGCAGAAGTGGCATCCACTTTCTAAACCGCATGCCTCTGGAAACTCTATGAACGTGGAGAAATGACGATAGTTATGGAAAGACGTTAGGTCTTTGTTCATAGAGTCGCTATGGTCACACTCAACTCGACAGCAAACAACAACAACACCACCACCTTCAGAAAATTATATCACCTATGAGACATGGCCTCCTCATTCATCTACCATGTAGGGAACATAGTTCTTATACAAAAATAACTGATACACAGAATACCCTTGCTGACAGACAGCACCTACTTCTATTACACAATTGACTGGACCCAACTTCTTCCTAAGGAGTCCTGGTAGCACAGTGGTTAAGCCCTTGATTGTAGACTGAAAAGTCAGCTGCTCCATGGGAGAAAAATATGACAGTTTGCTTCCATAAAGATCGACATCCTAGGGGCAGTTCTTCTCTGCCCTACGTTTTCACTGAGTCAGAATCTACTTGAATGCAATGAATCTCTTCTCACTCCCACCTCCATTTGCAGATTCAATGCTCTAGCATTACTTCAATGTAGAAAGAGGAGATGAGTGTTTTCAAAGATAAAAGGCAGAAGGCATAGGCTGAGGGAGGTAGATAATGACCTTATGAAGGATTGTTTCCTTGGCAAATGGCCTCAGATTCCCCTACACTTTGATTTTTAATTTTTTTAAACCACAGTGTTTGGGGTTGGTTTTATTTCCCTATTTCAAGGGCTATTTCAAGGACACTGCCTTACCTCTTCTCTTCCCTTCTCGGTTCTGGAGCCTCAACCCAGACTGTGTTCTCAAAGACTATATTTAATAGACAAAAAGGACCATTACATTGTGTAACCTTAGCATTTTGAGGGTCCATGAAACTAAAAGTAGCACTTCGTGCACTACTTTCATTTAGTATTGTAAAGTTCTTGGCTACTGGTTTGGCTCAAAAAAGAGAGGCAATAAATAAAATTTTCTAGAAAGGCAAAGGCCCAAACTCAGACTGGAAAGTACTCTCTGACAATGCATGGTGGTGCTGAGGTCCTTAAGGAAAAAGCCCCTCAAACTATATGCCATTGAGTCAGAATTGACTCGTAACTGACCCTCCAGTGGGTTGTCAGAGGCTGTAACTCACACGGGAGGAGACTGTGCATCTTTATCCTATAGAACAGCTGGTGGATTCAGACCTTTGGGTTGAGAGTGCCATCTTCCTTCTGACTAGGCCCCCAAGCTCCCCAAGACCCACAAAAAGTCTTCAGGAAGAATATTTCAAATTTGGATCCTAAATTTTTAGTCCAAATTCCTCCTATCCCACTAAATTATATGCTCTGGAGGGTGTAGGCCGTGTTTTTGCCATTTTGTACTAGGAGGCCATACCACGTGGTAGATAACCAACACATCTTGGCTGTGCAAAATACTTTTTTGAGCATCTACTCAAATAAGGGAGGTTTGGCAGCCCAGTGGTAAGGAGCTGCTCTGCCAACAAGGAGGCATGTGATCTGAATCCACCAGCTGCTCCACAGGAGAAGGAGGAGGAATCTCCTTGATGCTGTTCAACAACAACAACCCAAGTAAGGGAGAAAACTTGTAGCCATAAACTCCAGGCACTGGCCCAACCAGGCCAACAAATATAGGATCCCTAAATCCAGGCTTTGCAAGTGGGCCTCTGCTAATAACACTTAGGAGAGCTCCAACTGAAAGATGAATGCTGTTTTAGTAGTCTAATGCTGCCATAACAGAAATACTATGAGTGGAGGAATTTAACAAAAATTCCTTTGTTGTTGTTGTTATGTGCCATCCAGTTGCGTGCGACTCACAGCGACCCTATGTACAAAAGCCCTAAACTCTGTTCTATCCTGTGCCAACCTCGCTGTCTCAAACACACTCATTCCCAACACTCCAATCACAGAATTGATCCATCTCACAGTTTTATGAAACAAGCAACATGAATTCAGGTACCAGCTCTGAGGAAAGACTTTCTATTATGGCTCTAGGGAAGATCTTTGGGTTTTTCAGAATCTATTTCCTGGGTTGTTTAAGATCTCCATGTGTCTTGGCACGTATTTTATCCCCTCTCTTTTCCTCTTACATGCTTGAATGCTGTTGTTGTTGTTGTTGTTGTTACAACAATCAAGCACGTAAGAGGAAAAGAGAGGGGATAAAATAGGTGCCAAGATTAACTTTTCTTATATATCAAAAAAGATTGACGGATGATCTATCCTATACTAATACAACTTCACTAAATAACTTAGACCCTTCGTTCCCAGATGGTCTTATAACTATAAGAAAACTCAATGCTGTCTTGTTGGAACTCACTTAATAGTTGATACTACATTGCATTCTTCAGGCTCTAAATCACATAGGAAATTGCCCATCTTTCTCTTGTGGAACCATGGGTGGATTCAAACTGCCTGAGAAATACCGCTTAAGGGTTAACAGCACAACTTCCTACAAAATATGCCCCCAGAGTTCCCTACCATCAGCATAAAAACTAGAATTTACAGTACATATTGTTTGGGGACATAATTTAATCCACTAACTTTGTTAGTCGTCTTATCATGGTGGCTTCCCTGTTGCTGTTATGCTGAAAGCTGTGCCACCAATATTTAAATACCAGGAGGATCCTCCATGGAGGCCAGCTTTCAATCGAGCTGCTGTACTGCACAGGATCACTGATCACTTCTGAAATAATTATCCAGTGAAAACCTTATGAATAGCATGGATCATTGGCTTATTGGGTCCTGAAGATAAAGTCTTCTGGTTGGAGGACACTCAAAATATGACGGGGTAAATGCTGCCTTCTCAATGCTGTGTCTGTCCAATGACAGAGATAAAGCTTTCAGGACCTTCATTTGCTGATGTAGCATGTTTCATAATGAAAAGAAACAGCTATGAACATCCATATCAGAATATGGAGTGCATGGGGTGTGAACCTAAGAAAACTGGAAGTTGAAAAAAACATGAAAAAGAATGCTCATAGATAAACGTCCTAGGCATTAGTGTTCTGAAATGAACTAGTGTTTGCCATTTTGAACAGTTATATGGTCTACTGGCCTGCGAATAACAGATTGAAAGGATGGTATCAAAGTCATTACTTAAAAGAACATTTCCACTTCACCAAAGAAGACATTCAGATGGTTAACAAGCACATGAAGAAATGCTTAAAATCCCTAGCTCTAAGAAAGATGCAAATCAAAACAAATATGAGATATCATCTCACCCCAGTAAGAATAGCAAAATTTAACAGAATAGCAAGCAACAAATGCTGGCGAGGTTGTGGAGAAACTGGAACACTTATTCACTGTTGGCAGGAATGTAAAATGGTGCAGCCACCGTGGAAGGCAGTATGGTGCTTTCTCAAAAAGTTGCAAATAGAGATACCATTTGACCCAGCAATTCCACTACTGGGAATATATCCCCAAGAGACCATAACTGACATCCAAGCAGATATTTGCACACCCATGTTTATCATGGCTTTGTTCACAATAGCAAGGAGTTGGAAACAACCCAGGTGCCCATCAACAAATGAATGGATAGAGAAGCTCTGGTGTATTCACACAATTAAACACTACGCTTCATTGACAAACAAGGAAGTCATGCAATATTATTCAAAATGGGTGATCCTGGGAGACATTATGCTGAGTGGAGTATCACAGTCACAAAAGGACAAATACTACATGGTGCCGCTGTTGTAAAATGGAATTGACCTTGGGGTTGGGGAGAGACTGAGAAAGATGAGTTCAATAAAGTATATTGCATTGAAACAGTTGAGGGAGAAAACTGTTTAAAAGGGATATGTTATTAGGTATTTTTGTCATGACAGAGTCCAGAGCAAAGGCTGCATAGTGGAGTGTACCTGAGGGGGGAGGGATTGTAAAACAATGAAAGAATTTTTATTTTACTTTTCCAAGAGGATAGTGTACTAGGGGGTAGGGTTGGGAGGAAACAAAAGTGCTATAATGAATGAATGAAGTCCAAATTCTCTGTAAATTTTCATTGAAATGAATAATAAATTTTTAAAAAAGAAAGTAATTGCAAAGAAAAAAGAATATTTCAAAATCTATCCTCAAGTATAGCACTGTCAGTGGTAGGATAATATCCATGGTCTTAAAAGAAAGACCAATTAATATGACCATTATTCAAATTTATACACCAATAATTAAAGCCAAAGATTAACAAAGCAAGAATTTCTACAAACTTCTCAAGTCTGAAATTGCTCAAACATACAACCAAGACTCATTGATAATTAGTGTTGAGTGGAATTGGACATCACATGATAGAATTCTGTATGTCTAATAACTTATTTCTTGAAAATGCCTTCTTAAAAAACACAACTGGACCTCATCCAATGGAATATATAGGAATCAAGTCAATTACAACTGTGGAAAGAGAGAATGGAAAAGGTCTATTTCAACAGTAAGAAGGCCAGTGGCTCCCTGTGGAACAGAGCATCAATTGCTCATATGGAAATTCAAACTGGAGCTGAAGAAATTGTAAACAAGTACAAGGTCCACAAGGACCAAAATAAAACTTTGAGAATATTCCAGCTGAATGTAAAGATCTTCTCAAGAATAAATTTGACACATTAAACATCAATCATCAGGTGAAATCCAGGTATATAACCTGCATTTATGCCTCTTAAAAAAGGTATTTGCTATGAATAGTCATTGATTGTGCAAAACTCGATCATTCTCTCTCCAGCTCCATTTCTGTCACCGAGTCCATGTTTTCCAACTACTGAATCTTCCTCTTTGTTCCCGACTTTTG
>NW_006399914.1:7130538-7149795 GCF_000299155.1 Elephantulus edwardii
TGCGATTGGCACAGGACAGAGCGGAGTTTAGGGCTGTTGTACATAGGGTCGCTATGAGTCGCAGGCGACTCGACGGCACATAACAACAACAACAACAATAAACATCAATAACCAAAGACTAGATCAGTTGTGGGATGACATCAAGCACATTGTACATGGAGACGGCAAAAAATTATTAAAAAGACAGGAAAGATGAGACCAAGGTAGAAGATATTCTGAAACTTGATCTAAAATATAGAGAAAATAAAGCAAAATGAAGGAAGGATGAAGTAAGAGAAGTGAACAAAAGATTACAAAGTGTAACTTAAGAAGACAAAGCAAATGTGAATTAACAAGAGTGAGAAAACCAAGAGGAAAGACCACATGCAGTATTTCCTAAGATGAAATATCTAAAGAGAAAAATTCAGGCCTTGACTTGCAATTGTGAAGGATTCTACAGGCAAAATATTAAATAATGTATGAAACATCAAAAGAAGATGAAAGTAACACAGAGAATCATTGTAACAAATAAGCAGTCAATGCATAACCATTTCTACCACTTGTCTGTCAATTTGCCATAATATTGTGGAATATGTGGTCAATAGGTTGTGCAAGAATTTTGAAGATTGGCTGGCTACCTGGAAGGGATCAATATTTTTCTCATTATAAAAACAAGGTGATCCAACAGAGTTCAGAAGGAGAATTGATCCTTTTGAGCTGTGGTACTGGAGAAAATTATTGAATATATGGCGGACTGCTAAGAGAACAAACAGGTTTGTCCTGGAGAGAGTGAAACCAGGCTGCTCCTTGGAGGCAAGTATTCTGAAGCTCTGTTTGACATACTTTGGGCATTTTGCAAGGAGGGACCAGTCCTTGGAGAGGGACATCATGCTTGGGAGGGTGGAGAGACAGCACAGGAGAGGAAGACCCTCGATGATATGGATTGACTCAGTGACTGGGGTAATGGGGGTAGATGTGTCAGAGACAATAAGATTGGCTCAAGATAGAGCAGGGTTTAGGGCTGTTGCCTAAATGTGATTTGATGGCGCATAACAACAACAACATTTGATGAGCAAATTATTTGAGAAATTAGACTAGTTAAAGAAGATTGTACAATCAGAATTGGAGGAAGACTCATCAACAATATGTGATATTCAGCTCACACAACAACCTTGCTTACAGAAAATGAAGATTTTAATCACTTATTTTTGAAGTTCAAGGATTAGAGCCTTCTTTTTTTGGATTAAACTTCAAAATGAAAAAAAAAAACACCACAAAAATCTGACAACTGGGTCAAAAAGGAATATCATAATAAACAAATTATTGAAGTTATCAAAGATTCAGTATTATTTTATTTCACATGGAACACTCATGAAAGCAGGAGTCAATAAATGAAATGACATATTGCATGGGGCACATCTGCATAAAGAGCAATGATAGCACTTTGCGGCCCACAATGTACATGGCCTAAACCATGGTATCTTCAACTGCCTCCTATGTTTGGGAAAGCTGAACGATGAAATAGGGAGACCAAAGAAGAACTGACACTTTTGAATCATGGTGTTGGCAAAACATATTGAATACAATCTGGACTGCTCAAAGGGCAAATCAATGTGTCTTGGAATAAGTGCAGCTTAGAGTGCTGTTTAGAATCAAGAACAGTAAGACTGTCTCACACACTTTGGGCATGTGATTAGCAGGGACCAGCCCTAACAAAAGATATGTTTGGTAAAAAGTTAGCAAAAAAAAAAGCTTGACTGTTCATGAGATGAATTTACATGATGGCTGCAACAATCACCTCAAATCTAGATGCAGTTGTGAGGATGCAGAAGAACTGAGCAGTAAATATGTCTTTCTGTTTACACAGAATCGCATGAGTTGGATCCAACTTGATGGCATCTAATCCAACAGCAAGTCACTCTATAACATGCAATCTTTTTAAAAAAAAATATAAAGCAAGTTAGTCCTTTACTTTGTTACATCTTAATGCTTCTTTAAAATAAATATAGTCATAGAATATTAAATGCACAGAGGGGGCCATGCGCGTGTGAGACACACTGGGACTGAATCCACCTGAGACATTTTACACTTGGTGCCAACTGGCTGCACAGCCCGTGAACACATATGGCCAGACCACAGCGGGCTACAGCTAGCAAGGTATACACAACTGGTGCGACTCTCTTGTCCTCCAGGTGCTGGAGTGATGGAGCAAGCCCACTGCTAGGCCTTGTACTTCCGTGCCATGTTCTCACCCTGCCAGGCGAGGTGCTCTCTCCCGTCCTGGTCTGCCTAAAGTTTCTACTGATCATTCGTTTCCTCTACAATTTAAGAAAGGTTCAAGTGACACATCCAAAAAAGTATATGCAAAGGTATCATGAGTTGCACATTAGTTCTCACGGCTGGAGAAGAATCTTTTTTTTCTCTGAAAATCATCTGTATAATGATTCCACCCTCCACACTCAAGGAGCTGGCCAGGCCTACTGGATTCTGGGTGGAGGCCTTCAGCCCTGTACCTCAATCCTACCTTTAGACTCTTTGGCATAATAAATTGACTCCCATGGCTTTACGAAGCCCCATTCTAGTCCAGCTGAGTGTGCTTCCACCCCTCAGTCCCAGCAGGATCTATTCTTTAGTATGTTGGGTGATGGAACCATCCCCCGGCACAACTTCATGACATTTCCATACAATGGAATTGTGTTGGCAAAGATTCTGACCCTTTGAAACCTAGCAGGTCACAGCCCAGCTCTTTGAGATCAGGAGACTGTGACCCAACATTTATAACTGAGAAGATGCTGCTTTATGTGTTTCTTCCAATAGGTCTGCTGGACTTGGAACTTCTCTAGGGCTGGCGTGTTTATCTTTGAGGATAATAGGCAGCTCCTTCAGTCTATTTCTTCCCTGTACAATTCTAAGAGGCAGACAGCATTCTTTGTCTTTTTGTCTCTGTCCGCTTCAGTCTTAGCTGAAGTGGATTTTCTGCTGTCGTAGTTGGTTGGTCACAGGCTTATTCTCTTTGGAAAAAAATAAATAAGTAAATAAAAATTTTAAAATTGTGTAACCATGTATTTGGTAAGCACTCTAGAACATATATTTATACAACAAAATTTTACAAATCTTTAAGTCCTGTTTTCATGTTTCACAGTTTACTTTTATTTCCCTATTTTCTCTCACTCATTTTATTATAAGAAGCAAGGACTAACTATGTTGTCCCTTTAAGATCTTGTTTAGAAATCTCAATAGTCTGATACCCAAATTTGTTGTTTATAAATTTTACCTTTCACCAAACATTGGAACATAATTCATACAAGATCTTTGCTACTACATTAAAAAAACACTATTCTTTCTCTATTGTCTAATAACATGTTCATTATTTTTTTTTATTTTTTTTTCATTATTTTTTAAAGCTTAACCAGAAACACATCTAACATTCACATTTCTACCAACATTCTGTTGCTGGTACCATTTGTATTTTCTAAAACACTGGAGACTTTCTCTATAGTAACTTCCTTTTGAAGCCTTACCAGATTGGTTCTGGACATCCATCATTCCAACAATAGTCTCCTCAGGACAATCTAAGCTTTTATTATCGGAAAACTTGAAACTCTTCCAGCCTCTATAACTACCTCATCCCCAGAGCAGCACTTTACTCTTTCAGTATTAAATTGTGTCTTAGTTATCTAGTGCTATCATAATGGAAATATCTTCAGTGAATGAATTTTACAAAACCCTTTTTCCTGCAGTTTAGAAGGTAAGAAGTATCAATTCACAGTGCCAGCCCTAGACAAAAGCTTGCTTTGTTGACTCTGGAGGAAAGTCCTTGTTTCTCCAGGATTCCTTGGAGACTGCCATGTGTCTTGACATCTATTTTACCCTATCATTACTCCTCTTACTTGTTTAACCTCTTTTGTATCTCAGAAGAGATTGACTCGAGATGTCCCACACTAATTCTGCCTCAATAACATAACAAATACAACCCATTCTCTAACGTAATTATAACCATACACATAGAGGTTAGGATTTAACAGACATATTTTAGAGGGACATAATTCAATCCACAACAGATTTCAAGTGTTCCAATCAGACGAGGCAAGTGTACTGTACCCCATCACTCCCACTGATTACGTCTACACATTAACTAAAAAACAAGAAAACTATTAGCTCAAGACTCTAAGAAAAGGAAATGAACAGTATATTGCTTTGAAAGATTAGTAAAAACTTGTAAAATGACTCATAAGTTTGTGGTGAGTCTCTTGGAACTTGTTTTCTCTCGGCTTTCACCTGAGGATGAGCTGAATCATTAAATAATTGGTTTGGACATCAACAACTCCAAGACTAAACTCTTCTTCTTCTGGCCAGAAAACCTAGAAAAAGGGCCCCTACAATCCAAGATTGTAGGAACAATCTTAAATAGTTTTGTTGTTGTTGTTTTCCTTTTCTTTCTTAACCCCAAACCAGAGCCAATCCTAAATCTACATTGTCATCGCTATGGCAACAGGGCAGTGACCTAAAATCCCATGAGAGAAAACTCCTCTCTCTGGATAGAGAAATGTGGAATAGACGTCTCTGTTGTGTGAAAACTATGAGGGGGAATTTATCATTTTCACATTTTTTCCCCATATTCACACTTCCCCCCCCCCCTTTCACAGTGTGGAACTATTTGACATCACCAGGGACTACAACCCTGAAAGAAACCACATCTTTCTTTGTAGCCAGAGAATTGGACTCTTCAGTATTAAAAAATACAATATTTCTACAGAGGACAAAGTAGAGCAAGAAGATTCCATATATGAATGAACACAAATTCCAGGTTCACTTCCAAGTTGTATATGTATAGAGCACACCCTGACAGCACAAAATCCTTGATAATGGAACTGATTCACAACCACTGCCTACTTAAGATGAAACAAAAGTCACATTTTAAACTGTTTTAGCTAATTTAAAAAAAAAAAAATAACATTTTTCCAAGATCTTAACAGAACTGAATCTTATATTAATCAAAATGTCTAGGATATAATCTAAAATTACTCAGTCTAATGAGAACCAGAAAATCTGAACAATTATCTAGGGAAAACACAAGGCATTGTTGGAGTTATTAGAAAAGACTTTAAAGTAGCTGTTCTAACCACCCTTTATGATGTAAATGTGGACACTTTTGAAACAAAAAGTTCTCATTAAATAGAAGCTCTTGGATTGTTTTTTCTTTTAAAAAAATAAAGAGCAAAAAGGAATTTTAGAACTGAGAAATGCAGCATCTGGAACTATAAAATTCACTCAAATTGGCTCAATAGTGTAATGAAAATGACAGAAGAAAGAGTTGGTGAACTTGAAGAAAGATTAACAGAAATTATCCAATTAGAAAATGCAGGAAAAATACATTAATATAATCTTTAGCATCAGAGTAAGTAGTCTAACATTCATGTCATTGGAGTGATCAAAGGAGCAAAGAAGAAAATTGGGACAATGATAATTATTTTTAAAAATAATACCTGAATTATTTTTAAAAATAATACCTGAACATTTCCCAAGCTTGATTAAAAGTAAACATTTATGTATTCAAATAATTCTGAAAACAACGGGATTTTAAAAGCATAAATGAGCTGAATTTCCCCTCACTCTCTGTCTTCTCTAATTCACCACCACCACCACCACCACCACCACCACCACCACCACCATCTTCCTTCTGACCTTCCTGGCTTCTAAAGGCGTCTGAGACTCTGACTCCCCAAGGGTAAAGGAAGGAGCACAGGAATAGGAATCAGACACCTCGGGATCACTATCTAGAGGGCCAGAGAGAACCAAGAAAAATCCATTTTCTCTCTTGAGTCTCAGTTCTTTATCTGGCTTGAACTATGTGGCTCTGTAAGTCCTTTCTAGTTCTAAAATACCACCATTTATCATCTCTGATTAACTTTGCTGTTCAAAAGGGATATCATCATTGTATTTACCAAAACTGAATGCTATGAATCCTCTCCTCCAAGAAGCAACCTAATTTCATCCTCTTTAGGACGAACCAATTTGTTCTAGCAGTCACTCTTCTCCAGCACCACAACTCAGAGGCATCAATTCTCCTTCTATCATCCCTAGTCATTGTCCAGCTTTCTGAAGCATAGAAAGTAATTGTGAAGACCATGGTCTGGATTAGGTGCACTTTAGTTCCAGACTGACATCATGGCTCCTCAATAGTGATGAGAACCCTGGCAGTAGATTCTCCCAGTGCAATTCATCTTTTGACTTCCTGGCTGCTGGTACCAGGATTGTTGATTGTGAAACCAAGCAAATGGAAGCTGTTAACAATCTGGGTCTCTTCACCATCTATCATGATGCTGCCAATTGGCCTAGTGGTGAGAATCTTTGTTTTCTCGGTGTTGATCATCAATCCATGTTGAAGGATGCAGTCCTTGACCTTCTGCATCAAATGCCTCAGGTCCTCCTCAGTTTTAGCAAACAAACTTGTCTCATCTACATAAAGCAAGTTGTTGACGAGACTTCCTCCAATCCTGATGACACATTCTTCTTCATAGAGTCCAACATCTTGGATGATCTGTTCTGCAAATAGATCAACAAGGTATGACATATTTTGGGCATGTTGCAAGGAGGGACCAGTCCTTAGAGAGGGACATCATCCTTAGGAAGGTGGAGGGACAGCACAAGAGAGGAAGACCCTGGAATAGACGGATTGACTCATTGACTAGGGTAATGGGGGAGGGTGAGTCAGGGACAGTGAGGTTGGCTCATGATAGAGCAAGGTTCAGAGCTGTTGTACATAGGGTCACTATGAGTCACAGGCAACTCAACAGCACTTAATAACAGCAATATTATGAAGTAAAAACAATTTTCTAGCCAAGAGTCTTTCCACCATTTGTAAATGTCTTAGTTATCTAGTACTATTATAACAGAAGTATCACTAACTGGCTTAACAAACAAAAATTTATTCTCTCACAATTTAGGAGGCTGAATCTGGATTCAGCATATTAGCACTAGGGGAAGGTGTTTTTCCTCTATCAGTTAAGAGGAATGGTGCTATTGATCTTTTGCTGGCTCTATGAGGTTCACCACGCAGGTACCTGGGTCCAAAAGACTACTCCACACTTTGTTCCTCCTTCTTAGTGATGCTGGGGTCCCCCACTCTTACGTTAGCTTTTCTCTCTTTCGATCTCTTATAAGACAAAGGATGATACAGGTCATACTCCAGAGAAATTCCCTTTACGTCAGATCAGGGTTGTGTCCTAATTAATAAGGGTGCAACATCCTATCATAATCCTCTTACAAACTGAAATATCTAATCATATCTTAAATCACATCATGGAAGATGATTACATCATTTTATGTTTTTATTGTTGTTGTTAGGTGCCATCAAGTGGTCTACAACTCTTAGTGACTTTATGAAGATAAAGTTCTATCCTGCACTACATAGTCATTGGGTCAATTCATCTTGTTGAGAGTCTTCCTCTCTTTCACTGACCCTCAACTTTTCCCAGCATGATGGTTTTTCACAAGAACAACCCTTTCTAACAATATACCCAAAATATGTAAAATGAAGTTTCACCATCCCTGTCTCTAAGGAGCTTTACTTCCCTCTAGGATATATTTGTTCTTTTGGCAGTCCGTGGTGTATTCAATATTCTTCACCAATACCACACTTGAACAGCATCAATTTTTCTTTGGTCTTCTTTACTCATTGCCCAGCTTTCAGAAGCACAAGAAGCAATTGAAAATATCATGCCTTGGATCAGGCACATCTCAAGTCTTTAAACTGATATCCTTGCTTGTAAGAGGTCCTTGACAGTCCCCAGTGCAAACTGTCTCTTGATTTCTTGACTGCTGCCATTCTGGATCTTGAATATGGGTGCAAGTAAAATTAAATCCTTGACAACATCAGTCTTTTCTCTATCATGATATTGTATATTGGTCCAGTAGTGAAGATTTTTATTTGCTTGATAATGAGATAAAACCCATGTTGATTCTCTTCAGTAAGTACTTGAGGTCTTCGTCACTTTATGAAAGCAAGATTGTGACATCTGTATAATGCAGGTTCTTGATAAATCTTTCCCCAGTCCTGACAATACAATCTTCTTTATATACCAGCTTCTCAAATGATACATTCAGCATACACATTGAATAGGTATGGATAAAAGAGAAAACCCTGATACTCACCTTTCCTGATTTTGCAGTGTTCCCTTGTTCTGTTTGGACAGCCACTTTTTGGTCTATGAATAGTCTTCTCATGAGCAAAATTACGTGTTCTGGGATTTCCATTTTTCTCAGTATTATATACCTTATAACGATATGTGTTGTTGGTGTTGGTTATGTACTATTGAGTCAGAACCAGCTTATAGCTGACTCTTTAGCAGGTTTTCAGAGACTGGAAATTTAACAGGAGGAAGTTGCTCATCTTTCCTCCTCAGAGCAGCTGGTGGACTCGAACTACCTGCCTTTGAGTTTGTAATGCAACACCTTAACTACTAGGCCTCTAAAGTTCCCTAATCCTGTTTTATCCACATCACAGAGACTAGGCTTTTCCTCCAAAGATTAACATCATAAATTCTAAAAGTCATCACACAGAGTATAATTATGTAATACTGACAGTCATGGTTTAGCCAAGTCCACACATATTGGGAGTGGGGGAGGGCACAATGCAATCTATGACAGTAACAGTACAGTGACTGAAATGAAGGTGATAACATTATAGAAGAAAAATAGAGTTGCGTTGCAACCAGAATGGACATTTACTTTCTCTAGCAGCTTCCCATAGAGCCCTTATGAGCACCATAAAACAAAATAAAACAAAAACACTTGGAATTCACTGCACTCCCAATAAATGCATTTTCAATTTCATTATGGTTTTTCAAATCCTAAAAAGTGCAATAGAGAGCTCTGGTGGTATAGTCCAAAGGTGCCACCTCTCTGGTGGTTTGGATCGACCAGTGGCTCTGCAGGAAATAATCGGGCAATCTCCTCCCATGTGATTTATAGCCTCTGAAACCCTGCTAGAGGGTTGAGTTTTGCCTTTTGAAATATAATAACATAATGCCCCCTCAGATTCTAAATTTGACATCAAGTCTTTCTAAGTCCTTTAATTCTCTTTCTATGGCAGTAAACACATTAACAAGTACCATTTGTATAATACCTTACGGTTGAAAGAGTAGTTTCACATGCATCATCTCATTTCGCTTTGTAGCCATACTCGTCTGACGTAGATGGTAGCAATCGCCTCACCTTCTGTTTCCTCAGAAGTAGAAATTGCCTCCTGTTTCCTCAGAGGAGAGGCTGAGGGTTTTGCCACAAAACTACTCAGTGCTTAGCTAGAGAAAGAGACAGCTTTTCTGGCTTCCAAATCTGTCCTCTTTCCCCCCACTAAGGCCCGCTGTCCCTGAGCAATGCTGGAACTGAGCTGTGAGAGATGGGCAAGTCATCCCATGTGTGAGGTACAGGCTAAAGTAAATTCAAATCTTCTTGACTCATTACTTCAAGAAAGGAACACGATGTTGAGAATACACACCAAGACGTGTTATCTCTCTTTCATCCTCCTTTGCCCCTAAACAGGCTTACTTGGCTTAGACACAGAAGCGTTAGACACAGAATGTTCTTCCTCCCCATAGCCCACATAAGATGACTCTTTTGAAAATATTCTTCCTGTTCTCCCCCCAGTACCTGGGAATGTGCTTGGCTTTAAGACAAGTAAACTTGAGCACTGGTGGTTATTCCTTCAGGTTTTACCAACGAGTGGCCTTAAAGGGCTTTCCCATTTGGCCCCAACATCTGCTTCCACTCGGCTCTCCTCATTGCCAAGGAGTTACTGTTCCCTTCCATGTTCGCACATTCATTTGGCTCCCACACTGCACTGGTGTGCCTGGAGGTCATGCTTCCCTCCCTCGGTGAGCAATTTTCAGCTCATTTATTCACACATTGTCTCTTCATTTTCAAGAAAAGTACAAAGTAGTCTCTTTGAGTGTGACAATTGTGAGTCATTGCATACGGTCATTTCAGAACAAAAAGTAAAAATGTGGGTGGGTTCATTTAATCAGGCAAGGAACTAGGCCTTCTTTTCTTTGTTTTACCCTTGATGATTCATTCAAGCTGAATCAAAGTTGAGTTGGCCTGGCCTGTGCACAGAAGGCATGGGGGAACAGCAAGTAGTTGAGGCCATAAGCCTGAACCCCATGAGCTAAGCCCAAGTGGGTTGAGGTGTCCAAGAGGGACTGAGAAATAGAGTGGCAGCATATAGAGTCCTTAGTCTTGGGCCTTCTCATTTCCCCATCTCTGCTATTCTCAAAAGGATGATTTGACAATCATCTTAGAAAGTCTAAAAGGACTTGAAACATGACCTGTTGTAGCTATCTCCCTGAATTTTACTATTCCTTCTTATTCGGGAACTGGAGTCTCAGCTCAAACAAGGAGGTTCACTCGTTACCTGGCTTATGCATCTGGAACAGTAAAGAAATCAGGTTTGGCATCAGACAGACTTGAGTTTGGACCCCCTCCTGTGCCACATCCTGACTGTTAACTTTGGAATTACTACTAAACTCTCTGAATATTTTTATTTGCAAAAAAGGAAAGAAACCATTATCCTGCTAAGGTCCTTGTGATGATAAAATGCAACATCTGTGGATGCTGTCTAGCCTAATGCCAGTCACAATGTTATTGTTGCCTGAACTTTCCTTGACTCCCATCTGAGGGACACTCAAGCTAAATGGCCCTAAACAAAGCCATTTCATCTCTCTTAGTTACCTCATCAGTAAAATGGAGATAATAACTTTTTTTTCCCCATGAAGGCTGTTAGCACTGGGGATAGCGTAAAGAATCGGCTGTTTACTGGGGAATGGAGAGGCCTCAAGTGCTTCTACCACACAATTGTTGTTGTGTGTTCTCTCATCAGAACCAACTCACAGCTGACGCTCCAGCTAGTTTTTAGAGACAGTAAATTGCATGAGAGGAGATTGTCCATCCTTCTCCAGGAGAGCAGCTGGTGAATTCAAATCATGTGCCTTTTGGATTATAACACAGCTTCTTACCACTAGACCACCAGACTTGCCCTGTATAGAGGTCACAATTACATCTAGTTTAAAGGTTATTGTCAGGGGCTAGTATGCCTAGAAAAGAGTCTCTAAGGAGATTGCAGAAGACCTAAGGTCAAAGACAAGATCAGAGCCTGGAGGTCGGGCCCAAAACCTCTAGGCATTGAGACAAAAAAGATGGAATCAGAGCACTAGGTTACAGGACACAGATCATCTCTAGAATGTGGAGTGAGGGCTTAGGTAGGATTGACAAGAGATTCACCACTTGAGTTAAACAGTCACTTAGCTGACCACATATCTGGTTATGCAACCAGGTCTGCCAAGCCCTTGCTTGGGTTGAGCACTCACCCTGTTTGCAAGTTTTTATCACCAATGAAGACAGCCAAGTAAGGCCCTTCAGGGGACCTAGAAGCAGTGAAGCAAGCCCAGGAATATCAGCTGTCAATATGGAGATCCAGATCACAGCACAAGACCCTCAGAATAAAAGCATTCTTCCCAGAAAAGGGAGACTTTTGGGTCTTTTTCACGATGTGGACATTTGAGTATGCTGATGGGCCAAAGAACCCTTGAGGTTTCAATACTGGCAGCCATGGAGCTAGTGAAGAACTGTGTACCACACTAAGAGAGCAATGGGATTGATCTCCTCAGTCCCTCCCTGCATCAAGAATTTCCATTGCATCCTCTGGAGAATCAGCTTTTTTGCGTTCTCCCAAGAAAACCACAGTCAAGCCATCTTCCAAACAAATCGCACTCTCCTGCCTCAACATTCTTCCTTGCATCATTGTTCAGCCTGGAATGTCCTCTCTACCCACCACATTTTCACTCATATTTAAGGCTCAGTTTCACTGCCAACTCTTTCAAGAAGTCTTTTGAAATATCTCCAGTCAACAACAATTGTATCTTCTTCAAATCATATGGTCATGCCACCATTTCCTTTCTGCATCACTCTTAATTCACTGTTTTATTCAGTTAGCATTTATCTTTGTCATTTTAATTTTTTGGCTCCACGAACCTAGTTTCTTTCATCTTTCTCATCTCCTTCTTCTAACTAGCTACCAAGTCCTGTTGGTGTTCCTGCCTGGCTTTCAAGTTCCTCAACTTCTGGACACTATCACTACAATAGCTCCGACCTGGTTTCCCTGCAACTGGTTCTAGACTTCAGTCTATCTTCCACCTTGAGACCAAAAGGCTTGTTCTAAAATCAGCATCTACTTCAAGTTTTTTATCCTATTAACCTCAAGATAAATTATCCCTTCTAAAGGTTTTATTAATTGCTCTCAGCCCCCTGTTCTATATGCATGTCTCAATAGTTCTCTACTTCCTACCACCTCTATCTTTATAATACCACCATCACCAAGGCCTGCTACACCCTGGCTGCAATAAACTATAAACTTCTCGAAGTCAACAATGTCGGTCTAGAGTCTAAGGTTCGCCTAATCCAGGCCATGGTCTTCGCAATTACTTGCTGTGCAACAGAGGGCTGGAGAATAACTAAGGATGACAGAAGAAGAATCAGTGTGTTAGGGTTGTGGTGCTAGATAGGAGTCTTAAACATATCATGGACCACCAAGAAAACAAATAAGTCTGTCTTGGAGAGGGTGAAACCAAGTTTTTCCTTAGAGGAAAGGATCTTGAAGCTCCATCTCACATACTTCGGGCACGTAGTCAGGAGGGTCCAATCCTTGGATAAGGACATCATGTTTGGAAGGGACAGTGCAGGAGAGAAAGACCCCGGATGAGATGGATTGATACTGTAACTGGAGTAATGGTGGTAGGTGTATCAGAGTGAGACTGACTCAGGATAGGGCCCACTTCAGAGTGGCTGTACATAAGGTTGCAATGGGTCACAGGCGACTTGATGACACATAACAAGTCCTACATACACATACCCAGATATGTCCTTGGGCATTCTCTCTAACTGGAAAAAGCTTCCCTCTATCCCACTCCTACATTAATGGCAACCCTCACATACTGATCACTACATAGAATCATTTTTTTTTAAAAAATAGAAATCTTATTTCTTCTATTGTAGGTAATTCCTTTACAGATATTCAGTGTCCAGTTTAACTTGGCTTTTTGTTTGTTTTTATTGTGGTTTGGGCAAAAGTTTAAGAAAGTAAATTAATTTTCCATTCAACAATTTATTCACATTTTGTTTTGTAACTCTTTTTGAAATCCCCTCAATGTAATAACACACATCCCACTTCCTCCTTAGATCCCCCATATCGATCCATTTTTCTTCCCTGCCCCTTCTTGCCTTCTGAACTTTGGGTTTACCAAACGCTGCTCTTTGGTCTCTTATGGTTGGTTGAGTAAGTGCTCCTGATTGATGTTATTGTTCACTTTAAAGGCCTATCTATTGTTAGTCTCAAAGATGATCTCTGTGAGGTTTGAAGAATGTTGAAGGGGGTCCTACTAACCTCTATTAGTTTGGTAAGTCTGCTCTGTGATTTTGAATTTGTTCTCCATTTTACTTCTCCTCTATATAAGATCCTTTACTATGAGTCTGGTAAGAGTGGTTCCTCTGGTCTAGAGTAGTGGAAGCTATGGCTCACGTTGTGCATTAGTTCTCTGGACATGTAATTGTTTCCTTAGTATTTTATTTTCTTCACTCAAGAAAGGAAGAGACCACTAGTTCCATCTTAAATGACTGCTCACAAGCCTTTAAGACCAATTGTTTTTGTGGACTGTGCTGTGCCAAATGACCTAGATGAGCCCCAAGCTTACAGCCCTAACCCTCCAAACCTGAAGAAATTTTCATAGTTTTGTTCCATGTGCTTTCCTATATACATGGATATATTTGCAGTCCATACAAATACATATGCAGAAATATCCTTTGCCAAACTTAAACTTGCTTCTGAATGTCACTCCATTTGCATCCCTACCCTTCTTCTGCTTGCTTATCTACCTACGTATCTGAAGATTATTGTCTGTCATATATTGCAGTAGTATATACTTCCATATACTTTACATTTGTTGACTTTAACACTCGTGAATCTTCCAGTATGTTCCTTTGCCTTGGTTATATTGCACTAACCTACCCTTTATTTTAGATTGCCTTTCCCTTCACCTAAGCTAACATATGTCTACTCTCTAGTTTGCAGAAGAAAACATGCAGTCTCCTCCTATGCAATTTGTGGCCTCGGAAAACCCACTAGAGGATGGCAACGAATTTGAGACTCTCTAGTTACTGATATTTCCATGTTCTAATTATTACATGAGTGTTCACAGCTTCGCTTTGCTCGGCTCCACAGTCAACACTCTTGGTACCAGCAGTCAGGAAATCAAAAAGCGTATCGCGATGGGAAAGTCTGCCGTTAGGGACCTCTCAAACGTACTCAGGAGCAACAACAGTGTCTCTCTGGACACCAAGGTGTGCCTGATACAGGTCATGGTATTTGCAATCGCTTGTTATGCATCAGAGAGTTGGACAATGACTAGGGAGGACAGAAGGAGAGTGGATGCTTTTGAGCTGTGGTGCTGGAGAAGGGTACTGAATGTACCAGGGACTGCCAGGAAAACAAACAGATTCATCTTGGAGAGGATTAAACCAAGCTACTCCTTGGAGGCAAGGATTCTGGGGCTTCGTCTGACATACTTTGGACATGTTGCCAGGAGGGATGGGTCCTTGGACAGGGACACTTGCTGGGGAGGTTGGAGGGACAGCGCGGGAGGGGAAGACCCTCTATGAGATGGATTGATTCGGTAACTGGGGTAATCGGGATGGGTGTGTCAGAGGCGGTGCTGTTGGCGCAGGATAGAGCAGGGTTTAGAGATGTTGTGCATAGGGTCGCTATGAGTCGGAAACGACTCGATGGCACATAACAACAATTATTACATGATGTTTGTCATTTTTTTTTGCTCATTTTGACCAGCTTCCAATCTGGGCTCTACCACTATAACTATGTAAGTTCCTCTACTGTGTATAGGATGTTCAGAAGCCTGTTATTTAAAAAGTGGATGGCCAATCTGTTTCCTAATCTGTATTAATCTGGAACCTCTACTAAAACCTGTCCACTATGGGTAACCCTTGTGGTATTTGACACACCAGTGGCATAGCTTTCAATACTACAGCAACCCACAAATTATCTCAGTACAGTAAGTTGTTCTGAGTGTTGACACCAAGTGACAGATAAGCACTGTATCAGTTAGAACAGTGCTCTATCCAAACACAACAAACTATTTAGTTTTCTAACTCTTATAGCCAATCAATCTTCAATCAACTTGTAATCATAAAGGCTCAACTACCTAGTCCTAATTGGTTTAAACAAGAGGCTTTCAATCCACAAATGATAGTTAATTAAATAAAAATGACCAAACAGCTAACACTTGATTTAATAAAGAATTAAATTATTTATTAATGCTAATGTTCATGAAATAAAAATTACCTACCTTACGGAATCCAGCTGCTTCGAGCAAGAGGCTCTTAGGCAGACCCCAACATGTAATCGTTTAATAATTAGAACATAGCTTGAATGTTGGAAAACTAGAAATTGTGAAAATGAAACAGAATGAGTGAACATTAACATACTAGGTGTAAATGAGATGAGACAGATTAGCTTTGCCCCTTCGAATCAGATAATCATATGGTATACTATGCTGAGAATGAAAAATAGAAGAAGAATGGTGTTGCATTCATAGTAAAAAAAGTCAGTATCAAGTTCTATCCTGAAATACAATGCTGTGACTGATAGGCTATTATCCACATACACAAAAAGAAAATCTGTTATTATAACTATTATTCAAATATATGCTCCCGTGCTTACTTCAGCAGCACATATGTCGGAGCCAGCCTAACTTGTAAAGCAAGATTAGCCCTGTACTTTAAGACCAGCAAGACTAACTCCATCTAGCAAGATGCTAGAGCATCCCTTTGGCAATAAACAACTCAAGGAAGCAAGATGTTAATGAATAAGAATGACCAAAGGTCTCAGACCTTAGGCAATATAGTGTCCTTATCAACTGAAACCATTTGTCCCTTAGAGCACACAATAAGGTATTCTGGAAAATATCTTTGTATTGTGCTGAGGTCTGTGAGTGAGTGTTAACGTTTGACCAGACAGTCAACATCTCAGACAGAAAGAGAGAATGCAATTGTTACAGCAGATGTGCTACTAAAACCTACACAGGCTTTTTCTGAAAAATAAAACTTTGCTATCCGCCATCAGCTGGTAGCCTCTCTGTGTCTTCATTTAATTCTCGTCCCTTCTCTCAGCAGAACTATTCGATCTAACAGGGCTGGACCCCCTTACACATATACTAAAATTGGAATGATACAGAGAAGATTAGCATGCCCCCTGCACAAGGATGACACGCAGATATATGCTCCTACATCTAGACCCAAAGAAGAAGAAATTGAAAATTTCTACCAAATCTTGTCATTCAAATTGACTGAACATGAAACAAGATGTTTTAATGATAATCTGTGACTGGAATGCAAAATTTAGAAACAGTGAAGAAGAGTAGTAATTGGAAAACATGGGCTTGGTGATAGAAATGAGGCTGGAAAGAAAATTATTCTATTCTATGTTTTCAATGATATATTCATTGCAAATACCTATTCTAAAAGACACAAACAGCAACTTTACACATGGACCTCACCTAATGGGATGCATAGAAATTGGATTGACTACATATGTGGAAGGAATCATTGGAAAAGACTAATATCAATAGTCAAAAATAGGCTTGGAGTACACTGTGGGTCAGACCATCAATTGCTCATGTGGAAGTTCAAATTGAGGCCAAGAAAGATAAGTTCACTAGAACCAAATATGACTTTGAATCAATTCCATACGAAGTTCAAAATCATCTTAAGAATAGAATTGAAGCATTGTACACCAATGATGGAAGATCAGAAGAATTGTGGGGTAACATCAAGGATATCATCCATCAATAAAGCAAAAGGTCATTACAAAGACAGAGGAGAAAGAAAAACCAAAATGGATGTTGGAAGAGACTCTAAAAATTGGACTAGAGCATCAAGAAGCCAAAACAAAGGAGAAACATGTTGAAGTAAAAGAAATGAACAGAAGATTTCAAAGGGCAGCTCGAGAAGACATAGCCAAGTATTATAATGGAATGTACAAGGAGCTCGATTTGGAGAATAAAAAGGAAAAGACTTGATTTGCATTTCTCAAGCTGAGAGAACCATGGAACAATTTTAAGCCTTGAGGTGCAACATTGCAAGATGCTGTGGTCAACATATTGAATGATTCAGAAAGTATCAAAAGAAGATGGAGGGAATACACAGAATCACTGTACAAAAAGAACTGGCTGGCACTGAAAACCTTCAGGAAGTACCATATAAGCAGGGGACAATGGTAATGAAGGAGGAAAGGAGGAAGTGGAAGTTGCATTGAAGGCATCAGCAAAAAATAAGGCCCCAGGAACTGATGAGATACCAACTGACTTTTTTCTTTCTTTTTTTTTTTCAACTGACTTTTTTCAATTAACAGATGCAAACTTGGATGCTCGCACCAGTCTATACCAGAAAATTTGGAGGATTATTGTCTGGCCAATGGATTGGAAGAGGTCCATATTTGTTCCCACTCCCCAAAAAGGTGAGCCAATAAAATGTGGAAAAAATAAAACAATATCATTAATAACACATACAAGCAAAATACTGCTGAAGATCATTCAAAAATGGCTAGAACAACACATTGATAGGGAACTTCCAGAAGTTCAAGCAAGATTTAGAAGAGGCCATGGCACCAGGAATATCATTGCTAATGTGGGTCATAGCTGAAAGTAAAGGATACCAGAAGAATGTCTGTTTATACTTTCTTTTTTTCCTTTGTGGTACTTTTATTTTTCTACCTGGGATGTGAACAGTGTGAACATGAGTCTGAAAACCAGTCGCATTGAAACATTACAGTAAACCAGCAACACAGAGGGGCTGGTGGACACTGAGAGACAGGGTATGGCGACTCCAGAACAGCTTCCCCCGAGGGACTTTTGGTCCAAGTCCACAATCCAAAGGTGCTCTAGGTAGGGTGGAGTGGGACCATGCAGTGCAGACTGTGGCAGTAAGGACAAGAAGGACCAGTCACGATGGGGGTTTGGTGCTGAGCATGAGTTTATTAGCTTCTGGGCTCACGCTTTCTGTTGATGTTTGATGAAGTTGATCAGCCCATTAGTGGAAGAATGAGAGGTCCCTGGGTTGGTGCCCTCAAGTTCAGGTTCCGTTTTCTTAGCCAGCTGCTTGCCTAGCTCCACTCCCCACTGGTCGAAGCTGTTAATGTCCCAGATGATTCCCCCAATGAAGATCTTATGCTCATACATGGAATCAAGGCTCCAAGGGGTAAACTTGGTAAACACAGTGGAATTGGTTGGACGATTGCCTTCAAAGACCTTGTGTGGCAGCAGCTTTTCCAATTCCTCTGGACACTTTCCTGTCGCCTGGAGCTCTTTCCGGGCCTATTCTTTTGTCGTCCCCTTAATCAGGGCCTCAGTCTGGGCTAAGAAGTTGGCCAGAAGAATCTTGTGATACAACGCATTCTGTATAGGGTGCTGGGTCTGGACCGGGATAAGGAAGTCACAAGGTATCATCCTGATGCCTTGGTGGATAAGCTGGTAGAAGGCATGCTGGTCATTGGTCCCTGGCTCCCCCCACAAGATGGGGCCCATCTGGTGGTCCACACGGACACCAGACTTCGCAATATACTTCTCATTTGATTCCATGTCACCCTGCTGGAAGTAGGCAGCAAAGAGGTAGAGGTATTGGTCATATGGCAGCATAGCCTGAATCTTACAGCCATAGCAGTTGATGTACCAGATCCCCAGCAGAGCCAGCAGGACAGGGGAATTCTTCTCCAGAGGTGAAGTGCAGAAGTGCTGGTCCATCCAGTGTGTCCCGGGCAGCAGCTGCTCAAAGGTGTCAAAGCCTATGTGCAGGGCAATGGAGAGTCCAATGGCTGGCCACAGCGAGTACCATCCTCCTACCCAATCCCAGAACTCAAACATATTTTGAAGGTTAATTCCACACTCTTTTACTTTGGTTATGTTGGTAGACAGGGCAACAAAGTGCTTCGTGACTGCAGAAGGATCCTTTGCTGACATGAGGAACCACTCCTTTGCCTTCTCTGAACTGGTGATGGTCTCCTGGGTCTTAAAAGTCTTGGAGGCCTAGGCAAGGATGCCCACTATCACCTCTTTTATTCAATATTGTTCTGGAAGTCTTAGCAATAGCAATAAGACAAGAGAAGGGAATAAAAGGTATCCAAATAGGCAACGAGGAGGTAAAATTATCCCTCTATGCTGATGA